>NC_051862.1:140997974-141120474 GCF_015732765.1 Culex quinquefasciatus | reverse complement strand
ATTTAAAAATTTAAGAAATTTAAGAAATTTAAGAAATTTAAGAAATTTAAGAAATTTAAGAAATTTAAGAAATTTAAGAAATTTAAGAAATTTAAGAAATTTAAGAAATTTAAGAAATTTAAGAAATTTAAGAAATTTAAGAAATTTAAGAAATTTAAGAAATTTAAGAAATTTAAGAAATTTAAGAAATTTAAGAAATTTAAGAAATTTAAGAAATTTAAGAAATTTAAGAAATTTAAGAAATTTAAGAAATTTAAGAAATTTAAGAAATTTAAGAAATTTAAGAAATTTAAGAAATTTAAGAAATTTAAGAAATTTAAGAAATTTAAGAAATTTAAGAAATTTAAGAAATTTAAGAAATTTAAGAAATTTAAGAAATTTAAGAAATTTAAGAAATTTAAGAAATTTAAGAAATTTAAGAAATTTAAGAAATTTAAGAAATTTAAGAAATTTAAGAAATTTAAGAAATTTAAGAAATTTAAGAAATTTAAGAAATTTAAGAAATTTAAGAAATTTAAGAAATTTAAGAAATTTAAGAAATTTTAGAAATTTAGAAATTTTAGAAATTTAAGAAATTTAAGAAATTTAAGAAATTTAAGAAATTTAAGAAATTTAAGAAATTTAAGAAATTTAAGAAATTTAAGAAATTTAAGAAATTTAAGAAATTTAAGAAATTTAAGAAATTTAAGAAATTTAAGAAATTTAAGAAATTTAAGAAATTTAAGAAATTTAAGAAATTTAAGAAATTTAAGAAATTTAAGAAATTTAAGAAATTTAAGAAATTTAAGAAATTTAAGAAATTTAAGAAATTTAAGAAATTTAAGAAATTTAAGAAATTTAAGAAATTTAAGAAATTTAAGAAATTTAAGAAATTTAAGAAATTTAAGAAATTTAAGAAATTTAAGAAATTTAAGAAATTTAAGAAATTTAAGAAATTTAAGAAATTTAAGAAATTTAAGAAATTTAAGAAATTTAAGAAATTTAAGAAATTTAAGAAATTTTAGAAATTTAAGAAATTTTAGAAATTTAAGAAATTTAAGAAATTTAAGAAATTTAAGAAATTTAAGAAATTTAAGAAATTTAAGAAATTTAAGAAATTTAAGAAATTTAAGAAAGAAATTTAAGAAATTTAAGAAATTTAAGAAATTTAAGAAATTTAAGAAATTTAAGAAATTTAAGAAATTTAAGAAATTTAAGAAATTTAAGAAATTTAAGAAATTTAAGAAATTTAAGAAATTTAAGAAATTTAAGAAATTTAAGAAATTTAAGAAATTTAAGAAATTTAAGAAATTTAAGAAATTTAAGAAATTTAAGAAATTTAAGAAATTTAAGAAATTTAAGAAATTTAAGAAATTTAAGAAATTTAAGAAATTTAAGAAATTTAAGAAATTTAAGAAATTTAAGAAATTTAAGAAATTTAAGAAATTTAAGAAATTTAAGAAATTTAAGAAATTTAAGAAATTTAAGAAATTTAAGAAATTTAAGAAATTTAAGAAATTTAAGAAATTTAAGAAATTTAAGAAATTTAAGAAATTTAAGAAATTTAAGAAATTTAAGAAATTTAAGAAATTTAACAAATTTAAGAAATTTCATTTAAGAAATTTAAGAAATTTAAGAAATTTAAGAAATTTAAGAAATTTAAGAAATTTAAGAAATTTAAGAAATTTAAGAAATTTAAGAAATTTAAGAAATTTAAGAAATTTAAATTTAAGAAATTTAAAAATTTAAAAATTTAAGAAATTTAAGAAATTTAAGAAATTTAAGAAATTTAAGAAATTTAAGAAATTTAAGAAATTTAAGAAATTTAAGAAATTTAAGAAATTTAAGAAATTTAAGAAATTTAAGAAATTTAAGAAATTTAAGAAATTTAAGAAATTTAAGAAATTTAAGAAATTTAAGAAATTTAAGAAATTTAAGAAATTTAAGAAATTTAAGAAATTTAAGATTTAAGAAATTTAAGAAATTTAAGAAATTTAAGAAATTTAAGAAATTTAAGAAATTTAAGAAATTTAAGAAATTTAAGAAATTTAAGAAATTTAAGAAATTTAAGAAATTTAAGAAATTTAAGAAATTTAAGAAATTTAAGAAATTTAAGAAATTTAAGAAATTTAAGAAATTTAAGAAATTTAAGAAATTTAAGAAATTTAAGAAATTTAAGAAATTTAAGAAATTTAAGAAATTTAAGAAATTTAAGAAATTTAAGAAATTTAAGAAATTTAAGAAATTTAAGAAATTTAAGAAATTTAAGAAATTTAAGAAATTTAAGAAATTTAAGAAATTTAAGAAATTTAAGAAATTTTAGAAATTTTAGAAATTTTAGAAATTTTAGAAATTTTAGAAATTTAAGAAATTTAAGAAATTTAAGAAATTGAAGAAATTTAAGAAATTTAAGAAATTTAAGAAATTTAAGAAATTTAAGAAATTTAAGAAATTTAAGAAATTTAAGAAATTTAAGAAATTTAAGAAATTTAAGAAATTTAAGAAATTTAAGAAATTTAAGAAATTTAAGAAATTTAAGAAATTTAAGAAATTTAAGAAATTTAAGAAATTTAAGAAATTTAAGAAATTTAAGAAATTTAAGAAATTTAAGAAATTTAAGAAATTTAAGAAATTTAAGAAATTTAAGAAATTTAAGAAATTTAAGAAATTTAAGAAATTTAAGAAATTTAAGAAATTTTAGAAATTTTAGAAATTTTAGAAATTTTAGAAATTTAAGAAATTTAAGAAATTTAAGAAATTTAAGAAATTTAAGAAATTTAAGAAATTTAAGAAATTTAAGAAATTTAAGAAATTTAAGAAATTTAAGAAATTTAAGAAATTTAAGAAATTTAAGAAATTTAAGAAATTTAAGAAATTTAAGAAATTTAAGAAATTTAAGAAATTTAAGAAATTTAAGAAATTTAAGAAATTTAAGAAATTTAAGAAATTTAAGAAATTTAAGAAATTTAAGAAATTTAAGAAATTTAAGAAATTTAAGAAATTTAAGAAATTTAAGAAATTTAAGAAATTTAAGAAATTTAAGAAATTTAAAAATTTAAGAAATTTAAGAAATTTAAGAAATTTAAGAAATTTAAGAAATTTAAGAAATTTAAGAAATTTAAGAAATTTAAGAAATTTAAGAAATTTAAGAAATTTAAAAATTTAAGAAATTTAAGAAATATAAGAAACATAAAAATTTAAGAAATGTAAGAAATTTAAGAAATTTAAGAAATATAAGAAATTTGAGAATTTTAAGAAATTTAAGAAATTTAAGAAATTTAAGAAATTTAAGAAATTTAAGAAATTTAAGAAAACTTAAGAAATTTAAGAAATTTTAAAATTAAGAAACTATAAGATTTTGGAAATTTAGAAACTTTAGAAATTTTTTGATAGTTATGTTTTGAGACATTTAAAAATTTAAATATTTTAGAAGTTTTTGAAATTTTATTTATTTCAGAAATTTTAGATATTTTAGAATTGAATTTTAAGAAATTTTAGAAAGATGCCGGGTCCGATGGAAAAGTAGTAATGGTAAGCGTGGTTATCTCTCACCTCAGTTGGGTTCGCTCCCATTAGGCTCAGGTGGTATTTGTCGAGACGAAATTTGTCTGAAAATTTTAGAGGTTTTTAATTGTAAAGTTCGTAATTTTCTAAAGTTTTTAAATCTGAGATTTGTTTTTTTCTTCAAATTTTGGCAATCTTTCATTTTTTCCTATTGATGTCTATATGTTTTTCATTTTTTTCAGACAAATTTCTTATTTTTTATTTTTTTGTTTTTCTGTATTTTAGGTGAGGTGAAATGAGTGCGAGCGACTGGAAATTAAAATTTAGATTTCACTTTTGTTTGCTTTTCTTTAGTCGACTTTTTTTAATGTGTTCGCCTGCAGGAAATTATGCCGATGGATATATTGAAACATAAGTGCGAATCTGTTGAATTTTAACAATTTTAGCAAAAGTACTATATTTTTATGGCTTTTCTCAAAGTTTGCATGCTGTAAAACCAGGCTGCATCATTAACTCATGATGAAAATGTATATGGGAACAGAGCCAGTATTGCAGTACGCGAACATTTTAGGTAAGATGGAATTAGATGCTTTTCCCCTATTAGACAATTTATTTAATCAACATACCTCAACAATGTATTCCAAATCAGTTGCGCATCGAAAGATCTCTCCACCTGCATCGTGTAATCATCGCATGACTTCAGCGGTCACTTCTTGGTATTTGCACTCTTAAAACCCGCAGTCTCGTCACCGCTAGACATTCTGCCCAGGTGCGGAGTGGTCCATTTTTCGCGTTCCGGCCGATAACATGTTCGATGTGTTTGTGTTTCGCAGATTACTGGCTCCCAGGTGAGTGCTGGTCATCTGTTTGTTGTGCGAGTCGGTATTCCAGGTTCAGCCTGGTTCCCGGGATCTTGCTTAAGATCCGTTTCTCCGGAATTTGGCAGCGTTCATGTGGCGCACAGAAGAACCACGGTATCACGGTGTAGATGGTATCCGGTATTGCGGCGCCAGTCAGTCAGATGGACGAGGTTCAGAAAGCTGAGAGAATGAGAGAAGGGAGGGGTAATGGAAAGTTAATTTATGAAACCGGAATCTCCAGTACTTTTGCCGTAACACTCCGTCTCCCCGAAGTTTACCGTCAGCTTCGGCACGCCATGGTCGTCCTCCGTCACGGCACCGGTGACCAGCTGCCTCCGGTTCTAGCTGGGAGATGATGCTCGGCTAGGATTCCGGTAATTTACTTCCTCGCTCCTCGATGCCGGGGATCATGTTCACGCCGACCTTTTTCAGCAACAGCTGCAGCTCTCGTCGTCCGTGCCCTAGACCGGATGGACACAAATCTTACGGCGGGCACTCCCATGCCGCCGAGGCTATTATTTTTCAAACGCTCAACCATTTCACTCGCGATTTGCCGAACAAAAAATACTGCTGCACAATTTTGTTTGTTTATGTTTTAGCAGTTTGCGCGAGCGGCGCGAACTGCTGATTTTGACAGCAGCGTAACGCATTGGCTGCGTCGGGCGCCACAGAAAAGGGCACGGCAAACTTGTTGTTTGCGATATCGCAAACATTTTTTTCCAAATGCGGAAATAATTCTTTCAAAATCGGAAACATTTTCGATGATTTCGCAAACAGCCAATGTTTTTGAATTCATCGCGAAAATTTTTCGGATCCGCCGACCGGATTTTGTTCCGTGTATGCGTGTTTCGTTGGTTCAACCTCGGAGAAGCGAAACGGGGCTGGACGCCCCGAAGGAGCTGTGATGCCGATCATTCATAATTGTACCGCGAGCGTGGAGGTTCGTTCGGAATCGACGACGGCGTCGGATGAAGATCAAATGCTGCGATAGCAGAAGCAATTCGAATTAAAGTTTGATGCGCAGGTGGTGCGGAGGTATTGCTGAACGAGACATTTCGTCAGCTGTGTGCTATCTTGTGACATAGACCATTTGGTACTTTTCGAGAAAAACGATTTTTAAAGTTTGAGGTTGAATATTTTCACAACAATACATGATAAACTATTTTTGAATACAGCGATCTGTTCGTATACTATCGATGAACAAACGCTCCAAGTATGGACTAATTTAGTGAAACCTACTAAAAGTTACAGTATAAAATGTAACTAAAAATCTGAAAAGCACGTGTCACAAGTGTGTTTTGAAAGTAAAATGTACTACGTGTCACAAGTGTGCACAGAATTCCCATACAAAATTAAATAAGCTCAAATCAATAGTTTAGTTAAGTTAAACAATAGTTTTTGAAATTTTTATGATAAGATTACCTTGAAAAACGGTAAGCAATCAAAATGTTTAGAAAACGAGGAAAATTGTTTCGCTTTTCCGAAGTTTTCCACGATTTTTTAATGAGTAATAATAAAAATTCTCTTAAATTATATAAAATATTTTAAAAAATATTAAAATAAGCTCAATTTAAAAAAAAATTAGTCATATTCATAGTAGTGCAATAAAATAAAATATCAGAAAATGATGAAAGTCAAGGAAAACCAAAGATTTTCCCATGGCAAACACAAAATCCATGATGGAAAATTAAATCATTCAAGACACAAACCTTTTCAGATTTATAGCACGTTCTGTAAATCACCGTGTCACAAGAGTGCACTTCAAATAAATGAAGAACATGTACTACGTGTCACAAAAGAGTTTCAAAGGGATTATGGTCGTTGTCACAAGAGTACCACCAATATGTTGATGGGTTTGTATGGTCAAGTGTGCAACAAATATTACAATGGTAGTTTGTATGGTCAAACAATGGTAGTTTGTATGGTCGTTGTCACAAGTGTGCCACGAATATTTCGATGGAATGGTCGTTGTCACAAGTGTGCCACGAATATTTCGATGGAAGTTTGTATGGTCGTTGTCACAAGTGTGCCACGAATATTTCGATGGAAGTTTGTATGGTCGTTGTCACAAGTGTGCCACGAATATTTCGATGGAAGTTTGTATGGTCGGTTGTCACAGTGCCACGAATATTTTGGAAGTTTGTCACAAGTGTGCAACAATATTTGATGGTTTGTATGGTCGTTGTCACAAGTGTGCCACGAATATTTTGGTAGGACGTTACAAGTGTCAGTGTCACAAGTGCGTTGTCACAAGTGTGCAAATATTTTGATAGGAGTTTGTATGGTCGTTGTCACAAGTGTCGAATATTTTGATATGGGTCGTTGTCACAAGTGTCACGAATATTTTGATAGGTTTGTATGGTCGTTGTCACAAGTGTGCCACGAATATTTTGGTAGGAGTTTGTATGGTCGTTGTCACAAGTGTGCCACCAATATAACATTCATTACACCGTAACATTCGTTACACCGTAGTATGGTCACACCGTAACATTGTTACACCAACATTGTTACACCGTAACATTGTTACACCGTAACATTGTAACAACGTAACATTGTTACACCGCAACATTCGTTACACCGTAACATTTCTTCACACCGTAGTTTGATTACACTATAAAATTGTTACACCACAACATTGGTTACACCGTTACATTGGTTACACCGTTACATTCGTTACACCGTTACATTCGTTACACCGTTACATTCGTTACACCGTAGTATGGTCACACCGTAACATTGTTACACACAATATTCGTTACACCGTAACAAAGTTACACCGTAATATGATTACACCGTAACAAAGTTACACCGTTATAATATTACACCGTTACAGTGTTACACCGTAATAGTCTTACACCGTAACATTATTACGGTGTAACGAATGCTACGAAGCAACGAATGTTGCGGTGTAACAATGTTACGGTGTAACCAAACTAAGGTGTAACGAATGTTACGGTGAAACAATTGTTAAGCTGTAACGAATGTTACGGTGTAACGAATGTTACGGTGTAACGAATTTTGTGGTGTAACGAATGTTGCGGTGTAACAATATTACGGTGTAACGAATGTAACTGTGTAACGAATGTAACGGTGTAACGAATGTTGTGGTGTTACAATGTTACGGTGTAATAATATTACGGTGTAACTTTGTTACGGTGTAATCATATAACGGTGTAACTTTGTTACGGTGTAATCATATAACGGTGTAACTTTGTTACGGTGTAATCATATTACGGTGTAACAATGTTACGGTGTGACCATACTACGGTGTAACGAATGTTACGGTGTAACGAATGATGCGGTGTAACGGTGTAACGAATGTAACGGTGTAACGAATGTAACGGTGTAACGAATGTAACGGTGTAACGAATGTAACGGTGTCACGAATGTAACGGTGTAACCAATGTTGTGGTGTAACAATTTTATAGTGTAATCAAACTACGGTGTGAAGAAATGTTACGGTGTAACGAATGTTGTGGTGTAACAATGTTACGTTGTTACAATGTTACGGTGTAACAATGTTACGGTGTAACAATGTTACGGTGTAACAATGTTACGGTGTAACGAATGTAACGGTGTAACGAATGTTGTGGTGTAACAAGTGTACGGTGTAATCATACTACGAAGTAACGAATGTTGCGGTGTAACAATGTTACGGTGTAATCACATTACGGTGTTACTATGTTACGGTGTAACCATACTGCGGTGTAACGAATATTGCGGTGTAACAATGTTACGGTGTGACCATACTACGGTGTAACGAATGTTACGGTGTAATGAATGTTATATTGGTGACACACTTGTGACAACGACCATACAAATCTCCATCAAAATATTGGTGGCACACTTGTGACAACGACCATACAAACTCCTACCAAAATATCCATTGCACACTTGTGACAACGACCATACAAACTCCTATCAAAATATTTATTGCACACTTGTGACAACGACCATACAAACTCCTACCAAAATATCCATTGCACACTTGTGACAACGACCATACAAACTCCTACCAAAATATTTGTTGCACACTTGTGACAACGACCATACAAACTCCTACCAAAATATTTGTTGCACACTTGTGACAACGACCATACAAACTCCTATCAAAATATTCGTGGCACACTTGTGACAACGACCATACAAACTCCTACCAAAATATTCGTGGCACACTTGTGACAACGACCATACAAACTCCTACCAAAATATTTGTTGCACACTTGTGACAACGACCATACAAACTCCTACCAAAATATTTGTTGCACACTTGTGACAACGACCATACAAACTCCTACCAAAATATTTGTTGCACACTTGTGACAACGACCATACAAACTCCTACCAAAATATTTGTTGCACTCTTGTGACAACGACCATACAAACTCCTATCAAAATATTCGTGGCACACTTGTGACAACGACCATACAAACTCCTACCAAAATATTCGTGGCACACTTGTGACAACGACCATACAAACTCCTACCAAAATATTCGTGGCACACTTGTGACAACGACCATACAAACTCCTACCAAAATATTCGTGGCACACTTGTGACAACGACCATACAAACTCCTACCAAAATATTTGTTGCACACTTGTGACAACGACCATACAAACTCCTACCAAAATATTTGTTGCACACTTGTGACAACGACCATACAAACTCCTACCAAAATATTTGTTGCACACTTGTGACAACGACCATACAAACTCCTACTAAAATATTTGTTGCACACTTGTGACAACGACCATACAAACTCCTACCAAAATATTTGTTGCACTCTTGTGACAACGACCATACAAACTCCTATCAAAATATTTGTTGCACTCTCGTGACAACGACCATACAAACTCCTATCAAAATATTCGTGGCACACTTGTGACAACGACCATACAAACTCCTACCAAAATATTCGTGGCACACTTGTGACAACGACCATACAAACTCCTACCAAAATATTTGTTGCACACTTGTGACAACGACCATACAAACTCCTACCAAAATATTTGTTGCACACTTGTGACAACGACCATACAAACTCCTACCAAAATATTCGTGGCACACTTGTGACAACGACCATACAAACTCCTACCAAAATATTTGTTGCACACTTGTGACAACGACCATACAAACTCCTACCAAAATATTCGTGGCACACTTGTGACAACGACCATACAAACTCCTACCAAAATATTTGTTGCACACTTGTAACAACGACCATACAAACTCCTACCAAAATATTTGTTGCACACTTGTGACAACGACCATACAAACTCCTACCAAAATATTTGTTGCACTCTTGTGACAACGACCATACAAACTCCTACCAAAATATTCGTGGCACACTTGTGACAACGACCATACAAACTCCTACCAAAATATTCGTGGCACACTTGTGACAACGACCATACAAACTCCTACCAAAATATTTGTTGCACACTTGTAACAACGACCATACAAACTCCTACCAAAATATTTGTTGCACACTTGTGACAACGACCATACAAACTCCTACCAAAATATTCGTGGCACACTTGTGACAACGACCATACAAACTCCTACCAAAATATTTGTTGCACACTTGTAACAACGACCATACAAACTCCTACCAAAATATTTGTTGCACACTTGTGACAACGACCATACAAACTCCTACCAAAATATTTGTTGCACACTTGTGACAACGACCATACAAACTCCTACCAAAATATCCATTGCACACTTGTGACAACGACCATACAAACTCCTATCAAAATATTTGTTGCACACTTGTGACAACGACCATGCAAACTTCCATCGAAATATTCGTGGCACACTTGTGACAACGACCATACAAACTCCTACCAAAATATTCGTGGCACCCTTGTGACAACGACCATACAAACTCCTATCAAAATATTCATGGCACACTTGTGACAACGACCATACAAACCCATCAACATATTGGTGGTACTCTTGTGACAACGACCATAATCTCTTTGAAACTCTCTTGTGACACGTAGTACATGTTCTTCATTTTTTTGAAGTGCACTCTTGTGACAAGGTTAGTTATAAATCTCGCCATAAAGTTGTAGTGACATCTGTTGGTACCATACAGTTTTATAGTTCTCTACTGCTTTTGCACGTGTCACAAGATAGCACAAAAATTTGACTGGGAATTTGGTCTATATCACAAGTGTGCTTTGCTGTATACCGGAAACGGAAACAGATATCGAAAATCGGGTTAAAGCATCTTGTAGGGTTTGTTACGTATAACAAAACGTCATCATTAACTCATTTTCGACCAAAATGGTCTATGTCACAAGATAGCACACAGCTGACGATTTAGAATTGCTACTGCAGAAGCTGTTTGGAATTAATCATAATCTGGAGGCCATTTTGTATCATAACTTCGTCCCTACAAGTCTAGAAGGGTCCTGATTCTCGGTTCAACAAGTACTGATCTCTCATTCATGATCGAATTGTCTGTATCATTGCTTTATCATTGCATCATGGCCTACTACGTTTAAGCTTGAGACACAAGAGAACATAGTTACATCATACTATGCTATCCAGCATTTTCGTATAACCTAAAAGGTATGATCAATTACTGAGAGTTGAATCTGCGTTCAATCGGTGGCACATCAACTTTATACCCTACTCCATCTTCCCGCGATCGTTTAACCCAAGTATCAGTGTCTGGGAAGCTGAGTCCAGATTCTCCAACCTTCAATTCACTGTTATAAATACCTTCGATTCCACCTGATTTGATTCCCCCCAGCTCGTGAACCCGAGGGTAAACCCATCAACTGTAAACCTTTGCTCTCATTCAACCATTCCGCTACCAACAATCTCGCAGCTGACCTTCCCATTTTGGTTCGCAGAAGCTCCCCTGGAATCTATCACGGACCGCCTTCCATATTGGGTATTGTAGTTAGCTAAGCGATCGCCCGTCGCATTCTCCTCTTCCGAATCAGTTCTCCCAGTTCTCGAAGTCCCACCTGCTCCGATTTCGCTTCCCTCGCCTAGAGTTTCGATTCCGCGAACTCTGAAAAGAAAAACATCATTCTATTCCGGTTCTTCTCGTTTTCTCAATCAGCAACAATGTTGCATAACCAATCCAATTAATGGGATATAATCTGACCCGCCAAGACTGCTGGAACCCCTTCTCGAGTTGGAAGATGGGCCTTCCAAGCCGCACTTTCTCCACACTTTACGGTAGGTTAGTTTTGGGCTGGCTGGACCACCAGATCTGGGCAGGCAGTAGCTATGGCCAGAACTAGCGGTGGATATGGCCAATCAGCTACGTTCACTTGATCATTTGCCACCAAACGTCGGAAGTTTACTGATTGGGTGAGATAGGCGATGGGAGATGTCTTAACTTCAGGGTGGCGAAAAATAGATATGTTTGCTGGAAGGTGGGAAATATTTTGAGGAAACAACTATCATTTTTATAGAATTTTAATAAATATAATTTAAGCTTTCTTTTCTAACCACTTTTTTAATTCTTTTCTTTCAGGTTGGTATTGAACATTAATGAAAATTTACTGTAATGTTGAGTGAGTATAACTTTTAATGTTGTTTTTTTTTAAACTTCAATGTCCGATCATATCATAGCAATTGACAATTGATCAGTTTGGTCAGTTCATGTGAATTAAGTACATTTTTAAGTCCTTTGCGTTTTATTGAATAATGGTACGGAATATTTTGAAGTGAATCGATTTCTTAACACAACTTTCATTTCAAACTGTTTTTCTTGCATTTCATGCTTCTGTACTATAAACCAATTAAAAAAAAATGTTATTAGCGATGGAACAATCTGAGATGGAAATTGTAAAATACGAAGTCTCTTTTAATCGAAAAACCGGAAGATGTAAGCATTTCAATTTATTTAATTCCATGATTTTCAGAACATTGCAGCAACACTAACACAATACAAGAAAATCGATGCCTCTGCGCATCTCTTGTACTAAGCTTGCTTAGATTCATATCTAGTTAGCATTTACTTTTACAAAGATTTATGAATCCAATAAATACACTGATTATTTTTTTAAAATTTTGTCGGTTGAGATTTGTGAAATTAATGTTTTTATTCTTGTTAGTAAAAATTCTTACTTCACAAAACATAACAGATAAGAGGAAATTGGTATGGTACACATTAAAAACATGATGGAAATATTACATCTGGGAAGAGGTTCATCTTTTATATCAGAAAAATATGTAATTTTACATCTGAAAATGTGTAATTTTACCACTTTTCTGGTGTAATGTCACTTTTTCAGTCAAAATTGAGGTAAAACTACATCATAAAAGATGTAATATTCAACCTTCCAAAATTACACCATCCAATTTTACACAATCTTTTTCTGTGTATCACTCAAATTGAATTTTACTTTTGCAATGTTTAAATATTGGCACATTTGTGTAACAAAAAAACTATTATAAATTGAATAGAATTTAGAAGTTTAGACAAAATTATATTAATGAGGTAATTTTTTTTTGGCTCGAACCTCCATCTGTAAAAGATTGTTTTTCTACACTGTTAAAAAAATGGTAAAATCTGAGAATGGGTACATCTTTTAAGTCATATAAAATGTGTTATCTTATCTCTAATTTTTTTTTTATTTTCCCACTATTTCAGTGTTTTGCTACTTTTCAGTCTATGAGTAAACCTATTTCTTAGTAAATTTTTCAAAAAAAAAAAATATATTTTTCAAGTACCCATTTTAGTGCTAAAAGTTGAAACTTTTCAGCACTGTTATGAATGGTATTGATTTTCCATTCTGTTATTTTTGGCAGAGAAAAGTAGGCCGTTTCGACATTCGAGAATGACAAGAAAAGTAAGTAGTTTCACGAGGGAATTGCAAAATAGTAGTTTATGCAACAAGTTGCAAAAAGAGAATTTTTTCAGCACGAGTCGTACATTTATCCAACGAGGTTCACCGAGTTGGATAAAAACGAAGAGTGCTGAAAAAATCAGGTTTTGCAACGAGTTCCATACAACATTTTTTGCTATTTCGAAAAACAACCAATGAGTAAAATTTTAAATCGAATTTTCATGTATTTTGTCAATAAATCCTTTAAATCAAAAAAATGTTGAAAAGTGTTACAAGTGCTGAAAAGTTCAACTTTTCAGCACCCACTTCAGTGCTGAAAAGTAGAACTTTTCAGCATTTATTTTGAAAAGTGTTGCTATTCGATTTTGTTATTTTTGGTACAGAAAAGTAGGCTATTTCGTCGTTCAAGAATGACAGGAAAAGTAAGTAGTTTCACGACGGAATTGCGAAAAATAGCTTTTCTACGTGCTACCTATTTGCTCCTCAATTTTCAATTTGATTTTTAATTTGAAGAAGTAAAACTGGTTGTGAAATTTCCTCAACATCCAGAAAAAAAATTTGAAGGTTTAAAAAAAAACGATTTACATTTCAAAAAGAATTAGATCAAAATATTTTGAGATTTTTTGGCTTTTATATATATCGTTTTCTGATTTGGATGGACACAATCAAACAATATGTATTAAAGAAAAATAAAATTTATCGTTGAATGTATCCTACCTTAAACACTAAGCATTTTATCTTAATCACACAAAAAAAACTCTTTTGATTCCAAATTCGTTTCACAACTAGAATGATTTTTGGATTTTTAGGTACACATTTGATACTTTCCAAAACCACATTTTTTCAGTAGAAAATTCATACCTTGGCGAAAAGCTAATCGTCCGTCAGCAAAAAAAAATGATGGTAATATCATCAGGGAATGGTGACAAATTTTGTGTAAAAAAAATGTGTAACATTACAGCAGAAATTGGGGAATTTTCAGCAGTTTCGGATGAATTTTCATCATGTTCACATTTTTACATATTTTTTAGGTAAAATTACTCAAGAAAGAAACCTTCCAAAATTAAACTTTATATTAGATACTAGATTTCCACCAGATTTCTAGAATAAATACTGGATATTTTTGGTTTTTCTAAAAAGAGCACACGATTTTGAACCAAACTGTACAATAACTTAAAAGTGAAGAAAATGCATATGGGACATTTATGCGAAGACTGTTCCTCTTCTCTCTATTTTTTTTAAATTACATGACATTACGAGATATAAAATGTTCAATTTGCTTTTTTATTTCATGATAACTTTGATTTAAAGGCCGTGAAAGATAATAAACCAATCATCAAACAACTTATTGAAAGCAGGACAACAAAATAAACAAAGCTTCAAAATTTGAATAATTCATCAAGATTATCTGTGGATCATCACTAATCCTCACGGCACACAATCGCTAATGAGATAAATCGCGCTGCGATGATCCGACAAATTAGACAACTTGTATCCAAATTGCCCCCGCCTTTGGGGGTCACCCACGAACACGCTTCTTTTTTTTGCTGCTCTTCTCTTCTGTGAGATCTTGACCGCCAGTTATGAATAAATATCGCGTCTGATTTTTTTTCAAATCCATGCGAATAAAAAATAAAGAGGTTAGTGATGCGTCTCGCGATCTTCGGCCCCCAAAAGGTTGCGATTAGCATAAACATGGTTCCCTCCCCTGGACCACAAACTCGAATCGATTGGACCAATTTTATGGTCGTTCACAAAACTGACCAAACAAATGTATATCATTACGATCGATAACACTTGGCGGGCGGGCTTTTCAAAATGCTCGATCGATGAATTTGTTCGTTTTTTTGCTGACCCAAAGTGAATGTTGGGGAGGGCCAACAACTTCACTTTTACTTTGAACTCGTTGACGTTCACTTTCATTTTCGACTGCCGACGACGACGACAACCAAGAATTCGCTTTTCATCCTTAATTACAATCATAACGAAGGTTTTCTGGCGATTTTTTTTTTCAACTCAGTTTTTTTTTTGTTTTTGATACAGTTTACCACTTTTAGCTGAAGCCCATTCACCGAGGTGCATTCCAAGCTGGCAATCTTTTTTGCGTTTGGCCCGAGGACATTTTTGGTCGTCCCTTCTGCCGTGGTGGATTCCTCTTCGAGGGGAACGCAAAACGAACCTTAGAAGAACCCTCAGAGTCCAACTCATCAATCTTCGGTGCTTTTGCGAAACCAGCCAGGGTAAAATGTATCCTTTGAACTGAAGGCATCAATTAGATGTTTTTGGACGTTCAACCTTGAAAATTTTAGCAAATTCCTCTCGTAACCCTTCCTGAAGTCCACTTTACCCCAACTAGCCCACCCCTTCATCTAACCTTGGGTGTTTGCACCACATTGTTCTGGACGGAACCTGCCCAGGTTCTGCCCTCAGCATGCAACCGCACCCTGGTTGAATGCTTCTGTTTCTCGCTAAGTTATTATAAGAGCTGGCACAACCCTGGGTGCTCAACTTTCATGTGGTCTTGGGAGGAGTTTGGTGCAACTGGCGATGAACCCTATTGCAAAGGTGAAATAATTGATCCCCGCGGCTCTTTAACTTGTGTTGCTGAAGAACTTCTTCTTAACCTGCATGCATAACTTGGCCCAATTGGTGTTTGTCTCTGGAAGATATCCAGTTTAGGGGCCATCCATAAACCACGGTACCACTATTTTGGAAATTAGTGGGCAATACGTCTTGCAAACAATTTTTATGTATGATGCTGTATCAAACAGTTTGAAAAGTATTATTTTTCGAAACAAGTGCTGAAATGTTAAACTTTTCAGCACTCAAATGAGTGAGCTATAGGAAATGACGACGTTTTATTTTTGAAAAAGCTATGAATTTTTTTGAAAAAATAGTGTTTTTTGAAAAGTATCAAAAATGCACACAAAAAAATCAAGAAATCATTTTTGGATGAAAAATTTAATTCCTAATCGAAAAGTATATTTGAATAATTATGATAATGTCCACCACCTTTGAGTTATAGCTATTTTTATGTCAAACTATTGAACAAAAATGTATATTTTTATTTATTAAATATTGAGTCTATCCTTGCCCATCCTTAAAAAAATATATATATATTTGAAAAGCTGAGATATTTTTTTTTACAACGTGTGACCGTTTTTATGGTTGCATTTAGATGCTTTTCAAAATACACTATTTTCTTTTAAAAAAACATAACTTTGCCAAAAACGCAACGTCCGGTCTTTGTGTCTATCAAAACATTGAGCAGTTCTCTCAGATTTCGGTCATTCGTTTTTTTTTGTATTTTTTAATCATACAAATTTGGCAGCTGTCCATATAAAAATGATGTATGTTAATTAACACTGGAACGGCCAACGCATGTCCAACTTACACGGACGCCCAAGCCTCCCAAAAAAGGTGGAACGGTAACTTCAACTCGCTGGTTCTCGGGCATTACTCAACCAATCGGGACGATTCTTGTTTCCAGTGATTTGTAAGAATGTCCAGATGATCCTAAAATTTTGCTGAACTTGATTTGAACAAATCTGTAATTTCTGCGACCGAAAACAGCGTTCCACCTTTTTTAAAAAGACTGCCTCCGCGGAATTTTTGGCGATTTTTTTTTTACATGCGAAAAAAAAAGTTGGAACGATGTTTTTGTTCGCAAAAATTACAGATTTGACCAAATTAAGTTCTGCAAAGTTCTAGAATCATCTAGACATCCTAACTAATCACTGGAAAGAAGAATCATCTTGATTGGTTGAGTTATGCCCGAGAACCATTGAGTTGAAGTTACCGTTCCAACTTTTTCGGAGCCTTGGGCGTTGGAATGTTAAAAAATCTGTATCTTTTGAAGGAATTTTTTGATCGATTTGGTATCTTCGGCAAAGTTGTAGGTATGGATACGGACTACACTGAAAAAATATGATACAAGGTAAATTTTTTTTTTGTGATTTCTTCTTTAACTTTTGTCACTAAAACTTGATTTGCAATAAAAACAAAATTTTTATTTTATTTATTTTTTTATATGTTTTAGAGGACATCAAATGCCAACATTTCAGAAATTTTCAGGTTGTGCAAAAAATCTTTGACCGATTTTTTTCAAAAATCGAAATATTGGTCGCAAAAATTTTTCAACTTCATTTTTCGATGTAAAATCAAATTTGCAATCAAAAAGTACTTCAGTGAAATTTCGATAAAGCGCACCGTTTTCTAGTTATAACCATTTTTAGGTTACTTTTTTGAAAATAGTCGCAGTTTTTCATTTTTTTAAATTAGTGCCCATGATTGCCCACCTTTGAAAAAAATATTTTTGAAAGGCTGAGAAATTTCTCTATATTTTGCTTTTTTGAACTTTGTTGATACGACCCTTAGTTGCTGAGATATTGCCATGCAAAGGTTTAAAAACAGAAAAAATGATGTTTTCTAATTCTCACCCAAACAACCCACCATATTCTAATGTCGTTATCTCAGCAACAAATTTTCCGATTTTCAATGTTAAAATATGAAACATTCGTGAAATTTTCCGATCATTTCGAAAAAATTATATTTAAAATTTTTAAATCAAGACTAACATTTCAAAAGGGCCAAACATTCAATATTATTGATTAAAAAAAAAATATTCGAAAAGATTTCACTAATGTTTCATATTTTAACATTGGAAATCGGACAATTAGTTTCTGAGTTATCGACATTACATCGAAAAATGAAGTTGAAAAATTTTTGCGACCAATATTTCGATTTTTTGAAAAAATCTGTATTGATTCATAATATCATAACTCTGGCAAAGATTTTTTGCCCATTCTTGAAATTTCTGAAAAGTTGACATTTGATGTCCTCTAAAACATATCAGAAAATAAAAAAAATAAAAATAGTGTTTTTTGCAAATCAAGTTTTAGTGACAAAAAGTAAAATAAAAAATCACCAATTTTTTTTACCTTGTATCATATTTTTCCATTGTAGTCCGTATCCATATTTACAACTTTGCTGAGGACACCAAATCAATTTTTACTGTCAATTTTTTACTGTCATTATCTGACAAAACAGCTCTTGTCGATTCAATTGATAAATTTCTTTGGAATTGGAAATGTTTCCGATTAATTATTTTAGGAAAAAATGTTATGTTCCCTATGTAGTTTTGGTAAAATAATTGTAAAGATGATCCTAGTTTTTTTTTAATATTATTTTTTACTGACATTAAAACTACATTTCAACTCTTCAACCCATTACAAGAGGTGTGAATAACCAAAAACTATCCAAGAAAAAGTTTTACCTTCTTCATCCCATAAATAGAATTGAAAAGCATTATATAACTTATAAAATAATATTTTTTTATGGTTTATCAAAAATCTACAGAAGAAGAGGTATCAAGATCAACAAGAACTATTGTTGTTATTTTTTTTTTAATTTAATGTATTGAATTGAATATTAGTTTGAAGCATTTTTAATTTTCCTCCAAAAACTCTCATTTTGCCCACAAAAAGTCGTCCGAAACCAAAAACAAAACCCTGATTAGAACCCGGTTCCAACCTCGCATGCAGTTTATCATTCCGCTCGCAGACGAGACGGGACCTTTGCCCCGGGGGCATTCCAGAGGTCCAAAAAAAAGCTCGCTAAACCCAAAAGAGGAAAATGCATCAGCCTGCGCGCTCACTGATGATGAGCCCGCTGATCGCCGCTCGCTCGATTTTGCTCGAATTTGGTGAAGGGCAAAATATGTATTATACAACCAGCCCGGCCAATTCCTGTGGGCTTCTGTGGTTTTCGGTTCAAATTCCGCCCCTTCGCTGCGTGCAGTGGAGGTCAGTGGATATTGAGGGTCCTTTCCCAAAAATAAAATAAAAATCGAAGAAAAAAGAGCAAAACAAAAACCGCCGAGACAAAACTGCTCTCCTTTTTCTTAGTGCACGAGAAAGAGGAGAAGGGGGAGAAAGGTGCTTCTTGGCTTATGTTGCACACCGAATTGTTGGGTGTATGTTTTTAATGCCAGATAACATGGCTGAGTAATGTTGTGCAAGGGGTTGCCCCCTCGGTGTTTCTGAGTTGGTTGAGGTGGTGACACTTAGCGTTTTGAAAAAAAATAGAAATATGAAAATAAATAAAAATCTTGGTCTGAAAACATAGAAAAATAGTTTATTAAAGAAAGAAACTATTTGTCAAACAATAAATTTAAACTTTTCCAAACAAAATCTTCTTCGACCACACCGCATGCACGCCCCGGTCTTCTCAGAGGAGCTTCTGGCCTGTGGCGTTTTGTTAATGCATTCTGCGTTTTGTCCGGGCCGCAGAAAATCCGGAGGTCCCCTGAAGGGGCAAGGGTCAGAGCAGGAGACAGGACCGTGGAGGCCTCTCCCTTTTTGTTTTGCAGTCGGGGACCTCGTCGCGAAGAACTTTTCCTTTTACTTTTCAACTCAAGCATTAACATCAGGCCCGGCACTCTCGCGCAGTTTGGAACTCAAATATTTGGAGCAGTTTTATTGCACCACCGCCAGTAAGTCCAGAGTATTCTTGATCGAGAGTTGATGATGATGATGGTGTTATGAGGGAGCACCCTTTCGAGACCTGTTTATGAAGAACACGCATACAGTTTTCTGAAGTCCCCGCAAGAGGCGCTGTCTCTATTGTTTACGTGTTGTTTTTTGAAAATGTCGTATGAAATAAATTTATAAATGTTGTTTCCAAATTATTTTTTGTGAGTTTTTACTATCTTTTGCATATATTTGCGAGATAATTACAATTTTTACGTACATTTTTCCACATTTTACAATTATTAGATCAATGAAAAAAGTTCTACTCGACGATTCACTTAATACAATACAGCACAACACACAACTTAGCTTAAAAAACTGAATTGTTTCAGTTTCGTTGAAATCAAATGAAATTAGTTTGATTTTTCCTGACCGTTGGTTTAAAATGAATTGCGCTTTTAGAATACTTACTAAATTTCAGTCGAAAATGCTGTCACTGAACACCACAGTGCTGGTATGCCAACATTATGTGCTTGACGGAATGAAATGCTGTTCCCTAGTTGTCCACAGAGATTAAAAAAGTTTTTTTATTTTTGTAGTTTATGTCCGATGCGCATACGACCTTTCCAAACGCTACGCGCCAAAAACTTGGTTCGATTTTGACTTCACTCGCTTTATATGTGGATGACAGTCGTGACGTATCCTTGAGTTGATGTCAGTAAACGCTTCAGTTTCGTCTCAAGGTATGATAGATTTGGGCTCCCTCGACACGCTGCAATCGACAGAATTGAATTTTAGTGCCATTAAATAAAATTGTAAATTTTTGTATAAATACTAGTACCGTCAGTGGGGGTGACATTGGGTCTGGGGGGTGAGATTGGGTCAAAGTGATTTTTTACGGATTATACCTTTTCTCAGGTTCTTCTCAATGAAAATGAATTCTTTTGAAAGGGTTGTGTAGGGGACATCTTAAGATGACTTCGCTGAAAAAATCTCGTTCCTAGAACAAATCCTGTTATTTTGGCAGATGTCTAAAGTTGGGGTACGTTTTTGGCCAAAAATGACCTCTCGAAAAATCATTTTTCTAATATTTTTGTTGGAATTGCTCGAAAACTACCCAAATGTTTGAAAATCTCCACTTCAAACATTGTAGCATGTCAATACGATTCCTTCGAACAAGAAACACTGTTGGATGACTTGTTTTTACCATATCGTTGTATTTGAGCATCATTTAAGTTTCATTTGACCCAATGACACCCCCTCTAAGGGGTGAGATTGGGTCAATTTTCAAACAATTGGCATTTAAGGTAGTGTTCATCAAAATCCACCATATTTTGGGAAAATGTTAGTAAACTATCTATGAACAAATCTACGTTGAGAGATTTTCAATGTTATTTAAATTGTTTTTGTTATTAAGAAAATACGAGAGGTGTATCGTTTTTTGACCCATAGTCACCCCCACTGACGGTATCCATAGTATCATGTAAAGCAACCATGCGCACCCCTTTATTTTTGTTACCCAATGTTTGCTTAAGACAAATCCATATAATTTATACACTAAATCCCCGAATTGCGCTCAAACCCCCAAATAACGCTCAAATCGGAGAAGCGTTATTGCGGGGTTTTGGCGCAAAACGGGGTTTTCTTTTTTAATGTACTTTATTTAGATATAAATAAAACATTTGTATAAGGGGTCATCCACGAACCACGGATAAGGAGCCATGATGATCTCCTTGATCAAAGAAAAACGAAGTTGACTTTATAGCTGTCGGCCACCATTGCTAGAACCAACCACTAGTGTCTTCCTTTTTATCTACAAGGACTTCGCCGCCCTGGGCTCCTAAGTTTATGAAAGTATGGCACGGAGCGACGGCGCCGAATACCCATATTTACACAAAGAATTTTAGAGCGCCCGCCACGGGATTCGAACCAGCGACCTCTGGATTGTGAGTCCAGTGCGCGGTCCGATTGATCCACACGGGCGGGACACCTTGATCCTTGATCAACGGGGGTCTATATGGGTGTATTAACCATCGGTAAAGTTTCAGGTATCTTCAGTAAACCACGATGGATACTCTAGGGTATGTTGGATTTTTACGGGTCACTCAAGAACTCCTTGAAGTCATTGTCTATATGGGTGTATTAACCACCTGTATCGAGAAATTAAAAGTGAGAGTGTGTGCAACATGGAGTTAAACTTTCTGTGAAGATTACCATAGCACATCGAAAAGTTTAACTCCATGTTGCACGCACACACTCTCACTTTTAATTTCTCGATAGCTTCACGTAGCTTCACTCTGCGCCATGTTAGATTGTTTTGGGTTACCAAAGAACTCCCAGAAGTTGCAAATATTTTTCAATGTTTATGTTGCCCCACCACTACCCGCTTTAAAAGCGGCTCGAAAAATCAGGAGGCAATTTTTTTCCAAAAACTGGAAATTTTTAATGAAAATAGGTCTCATGTTTGGGTTCGTTGAAAAATATTTTGAATTTTTGTGAAATTTCATCTTGCAGTAAAGCAAAAGTTTTTTTCCAGGATTTTTTTTCGTAAATGTTTAGATATTTGAAAACCAATGATTGCAAAACTGGTATAAAATGCATTTTAAATTATTGTTTTTACAGCTTAAAAAAACAAAGTTATTGCATCGTCTTTTGATGTGCAGCGGAACACATGGGGTGAATTGAGGTTATAAAACCAACCTGAAAATCATTTTATGAACGGCTGTGGATCGGGATTACAGCTTGGTTATGAAAAGCATATTAAGAGGAATTAATAGACTGAAAAATTGCTTAGAAGTTGGTCATTTTATAATAAGTTCATCCCGGGATGTCCTGAGTTTGACGCACTATAGAAAACAATAGAGTTAGTATGGATTCCGAATATGTCAAAATTGAGACCAAAAAGTGCCGCTATGGAGGCCTACAGGGTAAAAACTAACGTTGTAAAATGTTTGTTCTAGTAAAATCGTAAAACTATGAGAAAAACTGCGATTGGCCAAAAAGTTAATATTGTAGGCTTATAGTCCATGAAATTCCCTAACTTTTGACCTATGGGAGTATGGGTGTTGGAGGCTGTTGCCAAAAGTTATTAAGGTTTTAAAAAAATCCATTTTTAACAGTAATTTGCAAAAGCTATGGGAAAAAGTCAAACCAATTCTGGATGTCTATAGCACATTTTGAAGGGCTTCAAAATACCATTCGAATGCATCTAAGAGAGTTGGAATTGATGAAGTTTTACGGAAATGCGAGCAATTTTAAGATTTTTCATGTTTTTTGGACCTCAAACTTCCCGTTTTACCCCACTTCCCTTTGTCGTAGAGGGCTCATATTTGACATGAGTTCATCTCATGTATAGACAAACAAACCCTGAAAGTTTCATCCAAATCGGAGCACCTCGATACGACCTGTTTCACATTGGTGAAAAACTCGCTCTTAACGGTACACATCAACCATCGCTTTTGCACCCAGATTTCTGTTACAGACATTTTAGTATCTTCAAAAATACGGGAACTATCGATATGATTTTTTATTCATCCCCTAAATTACAGTCTTCAAAGTTATGTACAATAAAGTTTGACCATTTTGACAATCAGATTCTTTCAGGATTGGGTCCGTAAGTTTGACAAATTTGGAATAAGAAGACAACAACTTCTTTGGTTGCTGTGCACCCTTAAGTTTTCGCGAAAAAAACTGGATTTCATCCTGATTGCTAGAACAATGTACTAGATGTTATAGGCTCTTTTGAAAGAGCACACAATTTTGAACAAAACTGCATCAATAAATCGAAATCGATGAAAATGCATATGGGACATTTATGCGATCAGGGGCAGTATACCAATTCCCAATTTTTTAGGTTTTAAATACCTTAACATCCACTTTTCCTTTTCAAATAAAAATACCGTTACCTTTCCCTCCCGTTAACGGAACATTGTTTTCAATATCAGCATTAAAAATTAATATTTTTTTATAACGTTGATATGCTTTTCAAGAGTTTAAAATAATTAAAACAATTTGAATAATAAAAATCTCATAACAACACATGATTGTATGATGTTAGTATATTAGCATATCATTCAAAATGCAAATTAAAAAGCATAAATTTGACCACAAAACATTCAGTTACTTTACATTTCCTTCCCCTGGAAGGGTTACGCACTTAATTAGTCCATCAAGGGTGATCCGGCGTAGTGATTGTTTGCCGCGCGATCGGGCCTTTATACCTTTCGCCTGTTTTCCCGCCGTGTCGTGTCCTCCGCCCAGACCCTTTGAACCCCCTTCAATGAGAGAGGGCAGAGCAAAGTGGCTTTCCTCAATCATCCAGCAGTGGCTCAAAGTGAATGTTTGCTCTCGATATTCAATCCTTTTTGTTCCTTCCCATTCACCTGTCGCTCTCCTTTCTGCAGGTCTGGTGCCAGTCGTAAAACAAACTCCTCAAACCTCAACTTTGCAAGGGGAAGGAACATATTTAAAGGGCGGATCATGATTTTAACTGTATGTGAAAATTCACAAAATAATGCTTTCTTTCAATGCGTGGTTAAGCCCTTCCCAAATGTTGCTCCCCTTCGCAAAAGTCCGCGGTGCGGTTGCGGCGGTGATATGACGAGTTGTTGCTTAATTAAAGTGATAGTAAACACTTGTTTACTGTCGGGGAACATTTCGGTAATTAACTTCTCGTTTAAAGACGGCGATGTGAGCGCATTAACAGTTAGTTATGCGAGGAGAGGAGAGACCCTTAAATGCGGGTCCTGGGCTTTTTGAGCTTTGGAGTTTTTGTTTTGGCATAATTGGCCCTTCGAGTCTCCAAGGGGGGGGGGGGACTTCCTTTTCCGTGCCTCCGGGGATGATCCTTTCAAGGGGTAGAAGTGATGGTGGTCACACACCACGCGGGTGCTCATTATTTTGCTGGTGAAGCTGCACATTTACATAAAGGTTGGCGCTGATGAACCTGTGCGCGGGATTGCGAATAATTGAGTGTTTATTGGAATGCAGACTGCAGGGTATAATTAGGAGCTCAAGCGAGCTTGAAGGAGTTAAAAGCGAATTAATAGCATTTAGTTGGAACGAAATATTTACTGATGATCATTCAAAAACAAAATTTAGACAGATTTTCTTTCGTCTACCTCTACACCAGAACTTTTTTTAAATTAATAAAGTTCTGCTAATAACGGATAGTGAAAAAACGAAACTATTGGCACTACGCCCCCCGGGGCATGGCCTTCCTCTAACGTGGGATTTCTACTCCAACGCCTCTGACGAGACAGGAGAAACCGGGACCGACGTTTTACTTCACCATCCGATAGAAGCTCAGTGGATAAGGCGGGAATCGAACCCGCGTCTCATAGCATCATCGGGATCGGCAGCCGAAGCCGCTACCCCTGCGCCACGAGACCCACAATAACGGATAATAGAAAATATGAAAACACTCAACTGGCAAATAATAATGATTTATTTATGTAGATAAGGCCTAATACTGCCAGTAATAAAGAAAATATAAACTGAATAAATCATGTTATCATGTTTTGTGTTTAAATTTCTAATGAAATATAAATCTAATAAAACCTATACTTCCCTTTAGTAAGAAAGACATTTCTAATTTCTGCGACCAAAAACATCGTTCCACCTTTTTGAAAACAACTGCCTCCGTGGATTTTTTGGCGAATTTTTTTTACACACGAAAAAAAAGTTGGAACGATGTTTTTTGATCACAAAAATTACAGATTTGATCAAATTAAGTTCTGCAAAGTTCTAGAATCATCTAGACATCCTAACAAATCACTGGAAAGAAGAATCATCTTGATTGGTAGAGTTATGCCCGAGAACCATTGAGTTGAAGTTACCGTTCCAACTTTTTTGGAGCCTTGGGCGTTGGAATTTTAATGCATTTAGGCAGCTTTTAGTTTACGATTTTTATAGTTTAATGTTCTACGTATGGGTCATTTTCCACCAACTTCGCAGCAGTTGCCCCGAACCCTCTTCGATTTCCGTGAAACTTTGCTCTAAGATGTAATAATGGTCTCTGTTTACAAATTTCTAAAATTAACTAAGCAAAGTTATAAAAATCGTGAAATTTTCAAATAAAAAATTTTTTAGATGAAAAAATATCCTGTTAAGGTTGTTGCAGATTTCAAAAGAACATATAATTGCAAAAAAAATGAAATGGAATCATAGTGACAGAACCCTTTCAAGCCTGAATTTTCAAAAAAAAAAAAAAAGTTGATGATAGGAAAATGATCTTGAGTACCATACAAAAATTACAGCCTACTTTAGAAAATTAAACGTTAAAACGTCAGTGCAATTCCATAACATTTCGTACGTGTTTATTTTGGATTTTAAAACTATTTTTAATGTTTTTATGTATGTGCATTAGGGTGCCCAGAAAAAATGACCCTATGCTTCACAAGCGGAAAACGATTTGTTGGGTTATTTTAAGCATCGGTGCAAATTTTGAGCGAAATTGGTTGAGATTAACCCATTGATACTCGAGCCTAAAGTTGGTGAAAAAAATGATTTTCATACAAAAATGACATTTTTTAAATTCCTTATACCTTTTCAGGATCGAGTTTTACAGCTTTGGTATGTTCTACAAAGTTATAGAGCATTAAATTTCCAATAAGAATCTCACTTTTGGGAATATTTGGATGGAAGTAGCGCATCGTGTAAGCCAAACCGTAAGAAAATAGTGTTTTCCATACATTTTTTCGATTTTTCCCATACAAACTTCACCTTTGAGTATCAATGGGTAAATGTTGACCGATTTTGCTCATATTTGTCCTACAGTTCTAAAATAGCTCAAGGAACAATATTCAGCATGTGGAGTGAGGTCCCATATTCTGGGCACCCTAATGTGCATTTGTCTTTAATTCAAATTTATCAATTTATAGTAATGAAAATTCACCAGAAATTGTGATTTTAAGCATTTTAAGACTAACGATATATATATATTTTTTTAATATAAATTTAATGATTTTTTTAAAGTCTGTACACCTCAAAAAATGTCCGGCAGAGGTCAAATGTCTGTGAAACACAGACAAATCTTTGTATCTGGCATCCTTGGTCGGCACATTTTATCGATTTTGTGTGAGTGGCGGAGAACTACCCATATTTTTAAAATTACAAATTAAAACTCAAACCTTAAGTCACAACAAAGTGTGTCAAAACATAATCTATTACATTTGAAAAAAAGTGATTATTTATTTTGAGTTAAAAATCATAATCTGGGCGTTACAAATTCTGCATATTTTTGTTTAAATAAAAATCAGGGGATAGGCTAAAAAAATACCCCAGAAAATACATGTTTTCAAAATATTGTAAAATTCACATTAAACAAGTGAAATCATCAAACCTAATATTTTTGCTATAATTTTAAGAGTACTCTATTTTTAGATATTTAAATGATCATCGTTAAGGGAGCGGTTGGGCCTAAATAATATATTATTCACTTAAACATAAAGTTTGTAGAAAAGTTAATTTACTATAAATTTAAACCTAACTTCAAAAAAAATATTCTGCCCCCCCCCCCCCCTCTCTTTGAAATCGGCCAAAAATGTTACACGGCAAAAATATATAAATAAATAAAAACTTGAAAATTTCAATGTAAATAGACATACAATCGAATGAAAACTATTTCAAATGCATTTTCCTGCATTGATACACAGTTTTAACGTGATTGAAGCATTTGAAAATAATTATTTTTTGTAAAACTTCAACTGTCAACTGTAGAAAATTGGGGCAGCTGTTTTCAACAATATGGAACACAGTATTTTTATTTTTAAGGTTGATTTAGTTTAGGAGAGACTTTAGGCCAACAAAATGTGTGCAAACATTTTCAAATTTGAAACTTTGAAGTGCTCTTAAAAACTGCTGTCTCTATTCAGACTGTAGTCCCAATTCGCCCCATTTCAAGGTACCGTAAACAACTGTACTGCTGTGTAATGCATTTCAGAACACTTTGTTGTTGTTACATTTTTTTGTCTTTGGAAAGTATTGAGAAATGCTAGTCTAAAATTCACTTGAAAGATTTTTGATAAATTTTAGAACTACCGTTTTACTGCATACTTACCGTTTTACTTAAACCTTCTAAACTGCGTTGCACCTCCGCATAATGGCAAAGTATGTTCTATAAGATTGCGTCCGCTCCGATAAAACCGCAATAAATCAAAGACCCAATATGAGTGGCCGTCCAAACGAGCGCATCAGTAGTAGTTTGCAGTTGCAGTTGCGTTGCTGCTCCAATCACCGGCCCTGTTTGCCCTCCAGGAAAAAAGCACTCCTGAACGGCGCAGCACAACAAGAACCCCACTCCAAGATTTATCGTCTCCGCAGCATTACGTGTTCGTTTTAAAGGGAACCCACTTGTGCTTGCCTTAACGTTTTTTTTTTTTTCTCGACGCGGTCAATTTAGACGTTCGATCTAACCTCTTCGACCTCGCTCTCTCCTTCGGGTGGGGCTGGACGGGGAGTTCTGGAATCGCTTCTGGAAGCCGTGGTTGAAGCACAGCGCAGGGTCTGGATAGCGAATTAAAAAATGTGCCCCCGGCATGCAATCTCTGCGTTCTTGAGTTCGCGTCTCTTCTGAGCAGCAGCAGCAAGTTCAACGCATGTTCTGTGGCGAACCCCCCGAACTGCTGCGCGAGAAAACCCAGCCGAGTAAGAAGATTCTGTCTGGGCCCCCGGGGGGATCATCACGGACACGGGAAGAATTTCGCTCAAGTGAACTCACTTCCGTTCAAAGCTTCATACTTATAAAATTTCCCTCCGTGCCTCGCGGTAGCCGGGTTCTTCCCTTGGACAGGAGGTGTGCTTACTTGTTTTCAGGGTAAAAATATTACTTTATGCTTCTGCCTTTGTTCTTGGTTCTGATGACGACGACGGCGGTGGTGGTGTGCTGCAACAGTTTTGGCTTCTGGCTGCGTTTTTTTGTAGGTTGTTTTGCTGACCGGTCATCAGGGCAAAGGTTTCCGAAGGTTTAACCTTCTCCAGGTATTGTGCGTTCAGAGCTTGATTTCAGCAGCCACGGGCAGTCTTTTGGTGTGAGTTTTTAGTGAAGATCTACGTATTTCTAAACAACTTTTGTTTTAGGTTCACAGAAAAAAAATCAATTCCTGTAATCTAGAATTGTTGTCCAATTATGATCTTCTGAAACTTGAATTTCACTAAAATAGTGTTTAGATTTGGCTGCCGATGCGAAAAACCAAACGGCTAATATGCCACTCTTATGGGTAAATGCATTGACGAAGATTTGGCGACAAACACTAAAACGCGTTTTTCTCGGAATACTTGATTTGGCATAATAGCCGACTTTTCAATTATGGGCAGTATAAACGTGATTATATTTCTTCGAGGTTCTCAAATTCATGAACACAATTCACGATTTCGGGATTTGCCTTTTTTCCGTGTTTGCAAATGAGATAAATTAATTAACTCATTTGTTTTTATAGCTGATATTAAACTGAAATTTTGTAAGCTGTGAAATATTTACAGTTTCATTTTGTTAAGCCCCAGGTTCTAAAATTCAACTAAATAATTCCTCAACGGTTTTTGTTATTCCGAGGATATCGTCTGAAGCTACGGATTTTAGCTCAGCTAGAATTGGTATCTTTCGTCATCAGCCTCATCTATTGATTAGAAAAATTCGTGCTTTTCGCCAATTTGATTCAAATTAAAATACCCATCGAGATAATTATGCACCCGCGTTCTGCATTCAGA
Organism: Culex quinquefasciatus; assembly: GCF_015732765.1. NCBI lineage: Eukaryota > Metazoa > Arthropoda > Insecta > Diptera > Culicidae > Culex > Culex quinquefasciatus. The sequence continues at coordinate 141,091,135 of NC_051862.1, read as the reverse complement.
ATCATATCTTCAAACACTCACTTCATCAGTGACTTCAACCGCATCGCACGATCTCAACAGTACAGGAGTTGAAGCAAAAAACGCTCTATAATTTTGCGCTCGTGCTAATGCTTAATGTCTGGGCTTATTTTTCGTTCGTGCTTCTGCGCTGATGTTGCACGCGCGTTCCATGACCTGCTGCTGCACTGCCAACATATATTATCATTATCGTCGTCATCAGCATCTTCGCAAAGACTGTAGTCAGCGCATCCCTCCCAACTGACGCGCAGGAGCCAGGAACCGTTTTCCCGTAAATCTTCCGGAATGATTTTGGTGCGTCCTCGGCACTTGCGTTAGGGTAGACTTGACCAATCTTGATTATTTTAAATTTTATTTTTTAGAAAAATATAAAAACCAACAATTTGACAAACTAAACAAAATAACCATAATTCCAAAAATAGTGCCAGCAACCTTATGTTTACTTGTTGCTGAGGAGGAGGCGGTCCCATCTTGGCCGAAGAGTTCACGTGGTGGTAACTCACGCGAGCGCAAAATCCACCTCTAACGAGCAGAGGCCATCACTGCCATCCTGATGCATGATCATCAGCAGTTGGCTAAAGTGGATGATTTATGCACTTGCAGAGTGCAGTAGATTAAACCTTTTGCTCCCGGTAGATTTGCCCATAACTCAACTTCCATCAGCGCGCCACGGTCCAGGAGTTGATGAGTTCTGCTCGTTGGTCTAGTTTAGATTGTCGAATAAATCTTTCATACTTTATTTAGAAGAAAAGGGTCAGAGTAAACAATAATGACACTGTAACCAACTCTTTATTTTTACTTCATTTCATTTCAATTATTTCGTTGTTTAAGCATCACTTGTGTAAAGTAACTATCCTAACTGAGATGTGGACTACATTTCAGCAGCTAATTAATACATTTGTTTTGTTTGAATCTTTGAGTCGAGTTGCTTTTCTGTGCCTCTAAATAGGTTTTGGGGACTTTTTTGGGCATTACATTAGTCCTAGCTTCGATAGATGAAGCCTAAAGCAGCATTTTAAAAGATTTTCTTTAAAAATAACATACATATTATATTATATTATAACATATTATTAAAAATCCTTACTCTGTGCTGTATTTATTCTTTTTAGGCCATCCAGTTTTCCACTTTTTTGTTTTTCCAAAAATCTTGCCCCTTTCATTATAAAAACCATATTAATAATTAAGTTTTGACAATGCCTGGAGTAAAGACCTTCAATACCAATGCTGAAAAGTTGCTTGTCGCTTGTCCACGCTCCATACAAAATAGATTTGTTTTGTTTGAAAATTGTCTACGAGAGGGGCGGAGGGGGGTGTCTGAGATTTAAAAAAAAGTGTCCACGTGGTTTATGGATGGTCCCTTAACACATGGATGTTTGACATAAAATTCCATTCAAAAAGGGTTCATTGAAGAATTGCAAAAAAAAAAATGAAACCAACCAGAAATTCAAATATTGTGCTCCAACATGTTTAAAACTGCTGTCCCAATTGGCCTCATGTGTCCCGCCCCAGTTGACGGTAACCATTTTTTAAAGGTTAATTTTGTAAAAAAAAAAGTTAATTCGACACCATTTTTTGAAGAACAAAAACTTGGAAACTGTTGGATCGATTTTTAAAGTTAACAAAGCACATCAACCAGAATATTTCGCACCGAGATTTAAGGAGCTATTACACTACGGCAAACAAACAAACAAACTCGCACTTTTTGACAGATTGCTAGTTTGCCTGCTTTGTTTGTTTACCTGGATTTGGTTGTACAAAAGTCAGCCTGCATACACTTTGCCTTGTTTGCGAGTTTGCCGCAAACAAGTTTGCAAGTTTTACAGACTGTCAAACACGAAAAAGTGCGAGTTTGTTTGTTTGTTTGCGGTAGTGTAATGGCTCCTTTACGTTGCGAACATTTTCGTATACTCAAAACTACGAAAATTCATTCTTCCTCAAAACCTATGTCTACATTACAACTAAATTGAACTGTTTTTTCAATTAAATTGTTGCAGGAATGATTCAAATGTTTCAGGAAATAGGGCACTTTGAGAATATAGATTGGAAAACGACGTTAACATTGACGAAAAGAGATGATTTTAAAAAATTTAGGAAATCGGATTTCAAATTTGGGTTTTTAAGCCTGGCCTTTATAAAACTTAATCACCATTTTGATCAAATCTTAACTTTATTCAAAATTATAATAACTTTCTTAGGACATATCTGCAAAGATTGCTCGAAAAACTGAAAAATCTAAGCATAATTCAGCATTGTTCAACGAACAACCAACACCCAAAAGGGGGGCCACGCCCCCGGCATGAACTGCCCTCTCTTAACTGCAACTGCGCCCCCACACAAACAGCTGATCGCAATCTAAACCAGCACTTAATTTGCAAGTAGCGACCCCGCAAGTAGCTTACTACCAAATCAAATCCAAATCTCCCTCTCTCTCTCGCGGTCCACGCGAACTCCATAATTCGAGGTTTGTTGGCGGGCGCGCGCGCCATCTTTCGGCTCTAGAAGCATAAAAAGCGCGCAACATTATGCTCGCGTGGTCCGATCCGGCTGGACGGATGATGGGCGCTGACGGAAAAGGTGGCGCTCTCGAGCCACGAGCCCCAGCGCGCGCAATTTGTAATTGAAAGGTTCGCTCTCGGTTTACTCAATGAAAGTGGTGGGGTGAGGGGTTCCGCTTCTGGAATGGGAGGCTCATTGTAATAAATCTCCAGCTTCCCCCTTCCCTTCGTACTCTCGCAATCGAGAATTGCAGCTTGCGATGCACCTCGAACGCGCGCGCACACAGCATGAAACATAAATATGAAAATGACTAGCAGCCACCGAAATGAACCAACTAAGCTTAGGTTGAGGTGGGGAAGAGGGGCAAGACCCAAGATTTACTATTTCAGTTTCAATCAACGTTGGTGCTGGCAGCGAGGGCAGTCAAGACTGTAAGCGCCAATTATGTTAATAATAATATTCAATTTTAACTGTTTGTCTTGATGAGTGCAGAAGCTAAATCTTGGTGGGAGGGGGAGGGGAGAAATGCAAGTTGGCTGCAGGAGCGAAATATGGGGGAGTGTTGCACCCCCATCATCGATCGAACTACTGCGGCTGCTGCTGCTGATGTTGCCTCCGTCGACGAGCAGTGGGATATTTATCTTTTCCCTGATTTACTTGATTACTGGGTTGTGCGATGTGGAAAGTTATGCGCACTTTGGTTCAGGATTTAGACTCGCCACTAGTTGAATGGTTTGTTTTTGCTATTATAAGCAATAGATTATAAAATTTTAACGTTTCTTAGTTTTTTGACATTTTTCAAAATACTGGGTAAACGAAAGAAACAATATTTTCGAGATTCGAATATGAGCAATTCTCCACCAAAACCTGAAATGGATTTTATTTTAATTTTTGGATTTGGCTCAAACTTTGTGGGGGCCTTCCCTATGACCAAAGAAGCCATTTTGTGTAATTGGTTCACCCATACAAGTATGGTACGTAAATATTCGAAAATCTGTAACTTTTGAAAGGATTTTTCTGATCAAAGTTGTAGATATTGATGAGGACTATTTAGAAAAAAAGGTACACGGAAACACTATTTGGCGATTTTTCTACTAAATTACCCATTCCCAAATGTAAAATTCACCGAAAAATATGCACACGATTATCTCCAGACTGGCTGAACCGATTTGGACCATTTTGATTTCATTCGATCTGTGTTAGGGTCCCACAAGACCCTAGTTAGTATTATGAAGTTTAGAAAAGTTCTTCAAAAGTTATGCTTAAAAAATGATTTCAGCTAAACTTTGAAAGATAATAAAAAAGGTGGTTTTTGTAAGAAACCCCGTCATGCTATTCATTTTTAGAAAGGTATTTAAAAGACCTTTTCAACTAGCCCAAAACATTGAAGATCTGGAAACCCTATCAAAAGTTATAACCACTTAAGTGTTATTTATACAATTTTTAGAGGCCGGATCTCACATATTTTAATGAAAACGTTGTCCGAATCTGCCATGCGACCCAGGGCTTGTGAAATTTCGACTTTGTTTGTGATAGCTGACAGAACACTCCAATCGTCTTCACCACGGCAACCTGCTTTTTACATTCTGCTTTCGTTCGTTTCACACACAATGGAATGAGTGCTACGCAAAGTCACTCACACAATCATTGACTTCCCTCCAGGAGAAAAATCGCCTAGAGAGCGGTCGTTTGACATTCTACCGAGATTCCGATCATCTCTCCAATGATAGCAATCATATGATTTCTGTCACCACGCAGCATACACTAGGAAGAGAGAGACAAAAACGAGAGAAAGAGAAAGAGCACGTTGTCTCGTTCGGGCGGCTGCTTGAGTGGTGCTCATTTTTCGTTCGTTTCGTCTTCGTGTTTACGTTCATCGACCGTCGCCAAGCAATATCGGTCATGATAGGCGTTGTGTTTCAGTGATCAAATATCGTTTTGGGAAATGATCGCTGACAGAAAATTCTATCGAATATCGAGCAGTCCCGTTCAGTGATAGATCCCTTTTCAAGCATTGATGCGACCTATCGTTGGATGGATAATCAATAAATCTTTCAAAAGAGTCCACAAGATTGAAAATCTGATAACCCTATCAAAAGTTATTAGTACTTTAGTGTTTTAATACACTTTTTTTAGGTCGGATCTCAGATATTTTGATAAAAATAAGTGTTATTTATTCACTTTTTTGAGGCTGTGTAGTGTATTCACTTTATGAATGTGAGGAAGGCACCAACCACCTAAAGGTGGATTAAGTAACGTTTTTTATGTAGAATTGGGTACTAAAGCCCTATGTCAATTTTTATGTACAACGGTAAAAAACACGATTAAAAACCATTTCTGATCACTTTTTTCATTTTAATGCAAAAAAAAATTGACAAGACAACATTTTTACGATGGATCAACTATGGTCCCCTTGGAACGAGCTGTCAAGTAGGAGCTTTTCTGTCAAGAAGGACCTCGAGGTTATTTTTCAAAATTGATTTAAAAATCCATTTTAAATTCTTTGTGGTTGTACAAAGGGTCATTGTACTCAGAAAAATAAGCTTTATCGCTGTAAACAATGATTTCAGCAATCTAAGCTTCATTTTAGGACCCAATTAAAGTTTGATTTCAGCGAAATATTTGCAGTTTTTTTATTTTTTTAAAGTGACAATTATTTTAAAAGTTCAGAAAATTTTCTTTAAAATTGTCTGAAGATGCTTAAAACAAAGAACAAATATTCTTTAACTTTAATAATCATGCTTAAAAATGATTATCAACGCAGGAAAATACAATTTACATTGTTTTCAGCTGAATGTCATACTTATTTTAAACCATAACTTAAAAAATGTTGCGTAAATTTAGAATCGCTTAAAATACGACCTTAAAATGAATATGGCGTACGTATTTTTTTGCGTTTATTTGAAAGAGCAATCGAAATGTTCTTTACATTTTATTTGAAAAAAGTGCTCGATTCTTTAGTACTGCCCCCTTTAAGCTTCATTTTGAGAAACAAACTTTATTTTTCCGATTTGAAAAACAGCGACCATGAGTGCTCATCTTCATAAAATAATAATGCTGAGAAAATTTCCTGTACAATCGTCTAAGAAACATTGAAGATTGATTTTTTCGTTCTTCATATACTCAACTATAAAGAAACATTACAAATGATAACTCAGAAACCATTCGTGAAATTTTCTGAGGTCTTAGAAAAAATAAAAATAAAAATAGCTTTTTCAAAGGGAAATATATAAAGATGTAATATTAGAATGTAACAAAAATTACTTTTTGGCGGGCATTTAAGGGTTTGTTCCGGTGGGCATACTAAGCCCAAATTAAAAATATGAGCTTGATTGGACGTAACAGGAGCTGGCGCTTTGCATTTGAATTTTAAATTAGATTTAACCCGTAAAAAAAGATTTTTTCAATAATGTCACTTTTTGAGGCATTCTGGCCACTGAAGCGTTTATTTTCAACATCATTGGCGTGTAGGTCAGATCCTTGTGCATCTTTTGGTATATATAACATTGAAATTTAGAGCACCCTGGAACTCGGTACTGACCTTCAAAGTGTGTCATTTTTTCGAAAAATCGGCCCCGGCAAAAAAGATATGCGTCGCGCTTCGCGACGCCCTAGACGCCATTTGATTTTGCCGGGGCTGATTTCTCGAAAAAAAAATTACGGGTTAAATCCCATTTAAAATTCAAATGCAAAGCGCCAGCTCCTGTTACGTCCAATCAAGCTCATATTTTGGATTTGGGTTTAGTATGCCAACCGGAACAAACCCTTGAATGTCCGCCAAAAAGTAATTTTTGTTACACTTTAATGTTATATACATTTTTTGCCATAAAAGATGAGCAATTCTCTACAAAACCGGCCGATTTCGACCATTTTTATTTTTTGTATTTTTTGATTTGGCTCAAACTTTGTGGGGGCCTTCCCTATGACCAAAGAAGCCATTTTGCATCATTAATTTGTCCATATAAATTTCCATACAAATTTGGCAGCTTTTCATACAAAAATGGTACGTATATATTCGAAAATCTGTAACTTTTGAAGGAATTTTTCGATCAATTTGGTGTCTTCGGCAAAGTTGTAGGTATTGTTAAGGACTGTTTAGAAAAAAATAGGTACACGGAAAAAAAATTTCCCGATTTTTTATTAACTTTTTTTTCACAAAAACTCAAATTCCCAAAATACGTATTTTTTGATTTTCGAGATTTTTTGATATGTTTTAGGGGACAAAAATCCGCAACTTTTGAGCTATAGAGAAACATGGTCAAAAAATCTGCCGCCGAGTCATGATTTTTTGAAAAACTGGTGATTTTTGGAAAAAATCGGAATTTCATACATAAAATTTTTTTGACCTCATTTTTTAATGCAAAATTGAATTTGCAATCGAAAAGTACTTTACAGATTTTTTGATAAAGGGCTCCGTTTTCAAGATATAGCCACCGAAAGTTTGATTTCAGCGAAATATTTGCAGTTTTTCGATTTTTAAAAATAGTGACCATGAGTGACCATTTCTAAAAATATTTTTTTAAAGTTAAGGCATAATATTCAAAGTTTGGCCCTTTTAAAATGTTAGTCTTGATTTAATTTTTTTCAAAATATTTTTTTCGAAAAAGATCGGAAAATTTCACGAATGTTTCATGTATTAACATTGAAAATCGGACCATTAATTGCTGAGATATCGTCATTAGAAAATGGTGGGCTGTTTGGGTGAGACTTAGAAAACTTCAATTTTCGTGTTTCTTTTTCTTTAAGCCGCTGTATCTCAGCAACCAGAGGTCCAATCTTCAATGTCTCTTAGACAATTTTATAGCAAATTTTCTGAACTTTTCAAAAAAAATATTTTTAGAAATGGTCACTCATGGTCACTATTTTTAAAAATCGAAAAACTGCAAATATTTCGCTGAAATCAAACTTTCGGTGGCTATATCTTGAAAACGGAGCCCTTTATCAAAAAATCTGTAAAGTACTTTTCGATTGCAAATTTAATTTTGCATAAAAAAATGAGGTCAAAAAAATTTTATGTATGAAATTTCGATTTTTTCCAAAAATCACCAGTTTTTCAAAAAATCATAACTCGGCGGCAGATTTTTTGACCATGTTTCTCTATAGCTCAAAAGTTGCGGATTTTTGTCCCCACATGTCAAACAGCTATCACGTGATTGTAAAATTTGCACCATAACAGTTTTTTTTTCTTATTTGGAGGTTTAGAATACAGCTAAGTAGTATCAGGATCACCATAAATGATAATTCTATTGTTCAAAAAGTTATTAAAAATTAATTTTGTATAGGCGATGCTAGTACACGTGGTAGCTGTTTGACATGTGGCGTCGCGGTGTTCATCAAGCATTCATAGCATGCTAAGGAAATTTTGATGCTTTTCTGGAAAAAAACCGTTGGTTCCGAAAACCCCGGATGTATTGCCGTTGAGCTCGATGGGGGTTGAACGAATCGACCTGGTCTCTTAGGGAAAGTTGTTCTCCAGACGATTCCGCTCATTTCTGGCCATCCTAGGAGTTTCTACATGTTTTCCCCAGGCCTGTAGGAGCGAATGAACGAAAATTCAAAATTTCCCATAGTAATTTCCATGTAAACTTGAACCCGCTTGAGACAAGCCAGTTTTCAACCAAATGAGCTGAAATTTGGCGTGAGAGTCCCTGTGGGTATGCCCTACAAGGGGAACCATACCAGAACTTGATCTGAGAACTTTTCAAAATCCGTACCCACCCTACTATGCACATTTTGTGATGAAACATGTAAACAATTTAATGTTTGACAGAAACCTAGTATTACGTTTTGTTCAGAAACTCATGCCGAACATTTTGCTATAAAAAGCTCATGAAAAGATGATTTCCCTAAAAAGTTATATAATAAATACTATTACAGAAATCAAAAAAGGTGCAAAAAAAGTTTGTACACCTTCCGAAAAATTAACATAAATAAAGTTATTTGTTGACAAATCACCATAAATCCAGTCTCCCAACGCTAAATAGGCATCCTTGACCGATTAAAAAAATAATTTGGATTGAATATAAAGTTTCCTAAATTCTTAGTATAAAACTCAGGAAATTATATAAAACACTTACCTTAACTTAATTTTGCAAACATTCAATTTAACTAATATATTACCATAGAATTGCTAAATAAACATTCTGGAGTGGGTATTACACCGTTTTGAGGGTCTTTGTTTTTAAATAAAAATCAGTATTATTGAAAAAACAAGCATGTTTTTTGAAGAATTCTGACTCATCGATAATGCTGAAACTTCATCATAAGTTTTCATCAATAGTTTGTCCAGTATTCTTCTTGTTTATTGTAATGATACAAATTTAAAGAAAAGTGGAGCATGTTACGGTAAAGAGAAACATTTCATTTTAGGAATATTCAAGAACGAAGATTCCTGCCAAAATTGTAAGAAGGTAAGGGAAGGTGGGGCAAGACGACCATATGGGGCAAGAGGAACAATTGCTCGTACGGCAGTAATTTTTACAATTTTGATTATTTCCAGTATGAGGAATTGTTGCTAGCAATGCAATTGGCTGATTCTACTACCACATAACCGCCAAAACGACGTAAACGCCAAGGTGCATAAGACTTAATGAAGTTTTTTTCAAAACCTTTGTTTTCTTATAATATTTCGATGGTACAAAATAAGGCTTAGGGTTCGTTTTAAGGCTCATTTTATCAAAATGCTTTTTTTCCTAGATCAGTAGTGTCCGTACCAATGACTTGCACCTATTATAAAGTATGATTTAACTTTTATTTATTTTTGTTGAGAGCTTTTACAAAATCTTTTTCAGGTGGGGCAAGTGTACCATATGGATTTTTAGTATGGAAAAAATACGAATTGCTGCAACAACATATTTTATTGAGAAAAAAATACATAAAAGTAATTAAAAACTGATAAACAATTGTTAAAAAAATGTCCTTGCAAAATATAATGATATTATGAAAATTTCCTGTTTTTCATCTAAGTAATATTTTATTTCGTAAAAACAATCAAATTTTTAGTAAAATATTATTATTTAATCTAAAAATGAAAGAAACGTTTCAAATACATTCTAATCTGATGTATCTAAGTGATAACAGTTCAATTGTTAGCAAACTAACATGTTGTTTCATGCATTGTTCCTCTTGCCCCAACGGGTTGTTCGTCTTGCCCCACTAGTTAAGAAGAACGTACGGAAAATCAAAATTTTTAAAATCAATTTTTTACATTAAGAAACAGGATTTTTTTAAAACGTGTTCTATCAAAGTCGTAGACAAGACTTGGAATAAGATGATTATAAAAAATTCCGACAGATTTTTAACGTTTTTGATGGTTTATAACGAGCATTTCCTTAGCTTGTTCCACTTGCCCCACTTTCCCCTACTGTGACGTTACCTAATACGCAAACTTTTCTACGGCACACTAAAAAAAACTCCACGTTTAGCATTCTAGGAGAAAGATGAAGGTCACCAACTTAAAATAACCAGTGACCATTCAGTGCATCTACTAGCCACTAGACCATGCAATAGAAACTGCACTATTTGTTGCACTCCTTCCACCACGTCTCGTAAAACAAACCTGGACGTTTCGGAGGGGAAAAAACCCAGAGGCTCGTTTTTCTTTCCATTGAGTAATTTGTGGCAGCAGGCCTTGGCATGTAAGCCAGGAGAGGAAAAGTGTGCTGAACTTGGCACGAGCATCGCAGGAAGAAACCTGCACATGCACACACGAGGTGAGCATAATTATTGTGCATACAATCAACATAAAAAATGGGCATGCCTGAAGAAGTGCAGTTTGGCCTCGTGTTTCGTTCCGCGGTCGCGGTTTTTTTCGCCACGTGTGTTTACCTTATGTTCAAATTAGTGTGTGGTGCGAGTTAATCTAGCACGCTTCCCAGATGATGATGATGAGTTTGTACTAGTATATGTGCTCCGATAACAGGACCTCTGAATGGGTGGGTGATCGTGGAATGCTTAGAGACGTCGGAGTTTTCCCCTTGGACACAACTGGATCGCAACGGTTTATGCTTGCCTGTTGCGATGTTGCAAAAATGTTAACGGCCCCCGAGCTATCACCACGGAGGCGTCGAATAGTGCGGACTAGACCCTCGCGGTAATGTGCGGAACAGGTTCAGTGTGTCAATTGATAACTATAATTTAACGAAGCGTGTAACAAACGGGAAGCATCATGTGTTCGGAATAATACCAAATAAAAATGTAAAATAACATATTAGTAAATATTCAGATGTCGTTAAAATTACACCATATAAAACATACTAATTGAGGACACCGCGTTTAAAAAAACTATTTTTTATTTACTGGAGATTGTAAGAATAAACAAGCATAAGCTCCTTAGAACAGGTTGCGTAAAAATTGTCATTTTCGAAAGTTTCTAAAAATACAGTGCCTTCGGGAAATTTGTTCCAAATATTATGAAGATCCTACATCCGAGAATGGACTAGGATCGGTCAAATACTGCTCTCTCTCTCTGCAGGTAAAAAACTGAAACAGATGATTTTCTCCATACTTTTTGAAGATTTTCCCCATACTAATATCAAGGTCTTACAGGGAGGAGTTCCCGTGGTCAGAATTAGCTCAAATTTGGAATTTAGCCTAGGGTTGGGTCAATCAATGATTTCAGAGGGTAGCACCGGGGGGTACCCGGATTTGGATCAAAATGCATTTTTTTCAGATCTGTAGTGTCCCTACTTGCACCTTTTATAAAGTATGTTTTATCATCATTTGGTTATTTTTGAGGTGAGCTTTACAAAAATAGTGCGACCATCCCGGGAATTCTCGGGACAAAAATCCCAGGATTTTTTCAAAAGCGGGAATTCCAGAATCCCAGGATTTTTCATATTTTGTCACGGGAATTCCCAAAATTGAAAACATATCAAATTCAGATTTGGTTGTGGAAATTAGTAATCGATAAGCAGTTTAATGCATTAAAATTTGTATTCGGCATAAAACAGCATTAATTTGGCAGGGAAAATTGTTCATTTTTTTGTTTACATATCCGCAAAATGGTTTGCGCCTTAGATATTTTCTACCAAATTTTATATATTTAAAAAAAGACTATGCACGTATATTTATGACTTTAAACTTAAAAAAAGCATATTTTTTTTAAATTAAAAACTGTTCATCATAAACCGGCATCGGGAGCAAATCAGGACAAAAGTAACGAATTAAGACAGCTGTTTAAGCTAATTTGTTTTTGAATTATGTTGTGATTGTTTTGATTGATTTCGATTACAACAGGAACAGATCAAAACAATTAGTACACCGATTTTCAAATTTATTGCTCTAAAATCTCCTGTACCTGTTCAGACTGCAGTCCCGATTATCCCCAATTGGTAGTTGGTTGGTAGTGACTTAAAGATAATTTTCAAAATATGTTTTTAAATATAAAACATAAAATTCTATTGTGGTTTGGTTGAGCGTTTTAGCAGAATGCATAACTATGAATACAATGAGACGAGTTGTTCCTTTTAATTCCGCTATATAGCGGAATTAAAGAGAACAACTCGTCTCTTTATTTCATAATAAAATTCTAAACTTATCCAAAGTGTTACATTGTTTGGTATAATTTTATTTCTTGTTGTTTTATACACTTTCAATGAAATTGTATAAGCTTTTGTAGTTATATTATATAAATATAAAAATAAAAGAAATATATTCAAAATTCTGGTTCAATTAAATTCCAAAGCACATCAAAGAACACATTTTTTTTAATGTGTTTTAAACTATCTAAAGACTGCTGTCCTTGTTCAGATTGAAGTGTAGCTTATCACCATTAACAGTTTTAAGCTAATTCTTTGATTTATGCTAGAAAAATGTAACATAGGGTAGCGTAGTCATCAATGAGACACTTTTGGTTTTTAACTTTCAACGATTTTTATATTTTTTTCATCAGCATGTTTCAATGAGCTTATTGTTGCATTTTTCTTTCTTTTAATGTGTTCTAACACTGTAGACGCACTTGGCAGGAACAATGAGACAGCTGGGGAACAATGAGACACTCTACAAAAATCAATACTTTTCTAGTAAAACATCGTGTTTTTATATTGTTCCATTGCAGGAGACTTCCTTTGAACATTTTCAAACAATTTTGTCAACATGAAACTTCAATTAACAAAAGTTATGCAAAAGTATTTAAATTTTGTAAAATCCTTATATTTTACGAAATAACTCTATATTTTTGGTTAAATGAAGTTCAAACTCAATAAATACGCCAAAAATCACTTCCAATTCATGTTTTGAAAGATTTCCATAGATTTTGAAAAGTTTATTGAAGAAAAATCAAAGTGTCTCATTGTTACCCATGGGCCGAATAGAGTGGGGAACAATGAGACAGCCCTGGATTCTGGGTATATTCTAATTCTTGGTCAAACCTAATAAAAGGACATTGTAGCCCAACTTATGCCCTGTGAAACGACGAAAGAAATTTGGAGAAATATTAGTTTTTGTGTTAATGGTAGCCTATGAGCGAAAATGTAATTTTTAGTCTAAATTTACTTTTACACCCCAGAATCAAACATGTATGAATAACTTGGCAAGGGAGCGCCCATAACCAAAGTCACTATTATGGCAGACGTGTATCTAGTAGATACTCCTTTCCCCCAAATATGAGCCAGATTGGTTGAAACTACGTCTTGTGAGAGCCATTTTATCATTGTTCCCCGTGTCTCATTGATGACTACTCTACCCTATATAATGAAAACATAGATTTTATGACTGCTGCAAAAAATATCCCGGGATCCCGGGAATTCCCGGGATTCAACAAATATATTTCCCGTTTCCCGGGAATTCAAAACCCGGGAAAATTGGACGCCCTATTAAAAAACCTTGTTCAGGTGGGGCAAGTTTACCATATGGGTCATTCCTCCTGAAGCGGAACACCATTTGAAAATTACCATCTCCGATTCTGCTCAAATTTGGCAGAGCTGTTAAGACTATCAAAACATACAAAAATCCCGAATTTCATCCAAATCGGACCACCCCCTCCATTTTTGTACCTCCCCAAAAAATCGACTTTTTGGCGATTTTTAGCGAAACCCCTATTTTCAAACGACGATAACTCAGGAACCACAAATCTTAGAGGGTCGGTCTTAGACTCAATTTTGAAGGAAATTGGACGTAGAATCCATTTCCGTGATCAAAATTTAGATTAAATTATTTTTGCTACCTGTATTGCGCAATTGAAAACTTTAAATGGCCGTATCTCAAAACAGCCCTATTTATTTTTTAAATTTGACCTCACCATCGTATTCCCCGTCCGATTTTACATAAGAATCACTTATCGACAGGAAGGAATATGTTTCGTTCCAGAGATATGGAATTTTAAAGTTTTGAGTATTTGAGATTACCTATAATATCTACACTCGCCGCATCTGCGAGAAGCACTCAGTCGTGCTGATCAATAATAACTACCTGGTGTTCTGTAAGATGAATTATTTTTTCAATTTTATACGATTTTGAGATAATCAATACCTTGAACAATCTATTTTTTGTTTAAGGAATATTTATTGGGTAATTTTTAATGCACTATTTTTCCTGATCTCAGTGTCATTGAACCATATTAAGTAAAATTTGAACTTTTAATATTTATTTGCAATACAATTTTCGAAAATTTATCATTATTCTATTATTTTCATATTTTTCCTAATTCCTCATTTCTTCCCACTTTATCAAATTATTTCTTTTATTTCTTCTTTTATTTGAAACGAGAACAAATGTAGAGCTAGTAGATGAAATAATTCTCATGGGTTCTAGAGCTTTTGCCATGTGCGGTAGCAAAATAGTGCCATTCAGCAAAAACCCCAAATTCTGCCTTAGGGTTTGAAAGATTGATCATATTAAACCGATTTTTATAATGTGTTTCATCAGAATAATTGATGATTTTTTTTTCAATTCTGGTACATTTAATTTCAAAAGCAATACCATATACTTCTGATACATGTGGATAGCAGCTGTATCGTCTTCCAAGATTTCGAAATGATTGACAAACAAAAAAAAAGATTATTGTTCGGACGGTGTCGAAATGAACACAACTGAATAATAACACAACTAGATAATAAATCAGATTGATCGTTGTGATTTTCTTACCTTTTTCCAGTTTTATACTTTCCAGAAATCCTCCTCCTTAATCATGCTTCACGAGAGTTTTATTCATATTAATTCATCATTTTTAACACGGTAATGTATCGTACACTTTTTCTTAAGTTACAAGATCAATTACAATTTCCTGCTAGCTCTGCGGGAATTCCATTCTGCCCTGTATTGCGTGTCGTTCTTGCTTTGTACTGTGGGCGGCTAGCACACAAATTCACCGTATACAGCAGTTTCCTACAGTGGTGTACATTACATTTTTGCCTAATTTGCTAATGATTATTTGGGTTGAAATCTTAATTCAATAAATAACCAGGTAGCAGTTATTGAACAGCGCTTCTGAGTGCTTCTAGCTTATGCGGCGAATGAAGCTAATGTAGGTAATCTCAAAAACTAAAAACTTTAAAATTCGATATCTCTGGAACGAAACATATTCCTTTCTGTCGATAAGTGATTCTTATGTAAAATCGGACGGGGAATACGATGGTGAGGTCAAATTTAAAAAATAAATAGGGCTGTTTTGAGATACGGCCATTTAAAGTTTTCAATTGCGCAATACAGGTAGAAAACAAATTTTAATCTAAATTTTGATCACGGAAACGGATTCTACGTCCGATTTCCTTCAAAATTGAGACTAAGACCGACCCTCTAAGATTTGTGGTTCCTGAGTTATCGTCGTTTGAAGATAGGGGTTTCGCTCAAAAATCGCCAAAAAGTCGATTTTTTGGGAGGGTACAAAAATGGGAGGGGTGATCCGATTTGGATGAAATTCGGGATTTTTGCATGTTTTGATAGTCTCAACAGCTCTGCCAAATTTGAGCAGAATCGGAAATGGTTATTTTCAAATTTGCATTTTTTCTTGCACACTTCAGGTGGAATGACCCATAGGGATTTTAAGTATGGAAAAAATACAAATTGTTCATGCAAAATATAGTGATATTTCAAAAATTTATCAATTATCTTCTACTTTTTTTTCGGAAATACGATCAAATTATTAGGAAAATAATATTATTTCATCTAAGGCTGGTACAAATTTTATTCAAAGTTGGTTCAAAAAATCAACAAAAATCAGGGGCACAAAAAATATGTTTGTCAAAATACTTCGAAATTTCAATAGAAATGTAAGTGCATTCAGCTGAAATCATATTTAAAATGAATTCCCCTGCGTTTAAAATCATTTTTAGCATGTTTGGGTTGATTTAAACATCTTTTAAATTTTTGAAAATTTTCGATGTTTAGTATCGCAAAAAGTTTGTTTTCGTCAAATCTTACATTTTTTTTAAAACTAATGATTGCAAAACAACTGAACTAGTGTAAAATGCATTTTAAAACACTTTTTGCATTCAAATGTTGAGACTATGGCTTATTATTTCAATTTTTATATATATTTTTTTGCCCCTCCCCCACTTTTTGACCAGAGCCAAGGGACAAAAACTTTAAAAAATATTTGCATCGGCCTAACAATTAAAGAATCAATAATTTGAAATCAAATTTTTATGGTGCATACAGGTTTTAAATGGGTTTTAACGAGCATTTCCTTAGCTTGTTACACTTGCCCCTACAGTGGTGTTACAATCATTAGTAATAAAAATTCTAATATTTGACGAAAAAAGATTTTCGGCGCATTTTTTTTTGTAAACCTGTGCATCGAAATTTTACAAAACATCAAAATATTTTTTGACTGTGTCAATCATGCTCAAAGTGATTATCAACGCAAAGAAATGCATTTTAAATAGTTTGCAGTTGATTGCACGTCTAATTTCATTAAAAAATTAGGCTTTTAGAAAAAAATTGTTTTTTGCTTCCTGATTTTACGAGCCATTATTTTTCGGATTTTTTTTTTGAGTACGCCATAAAATCGGGCGTAATTTTTTTTCGAAAAATCTATTTAAATTTGCTCAAATAATGTTGAAAACGTATATTGATTCTAATATATTGTTTTAAGTTTGTAAATGTTTTCAGGATCATAAACATATTTTTTCACTGCTTAAGAAAGATAAACTGTGTTATTAAGCTAAAATTTTCCATTGAAAATGTTTCGGATCGATTGTTAGTAAATCAAGTTATATCCTCCAATGTTTTTTTATTTTTTTATTTTGGAATCAATTTTGTAGATTAAAATAAAATATATTGAAAATGGGGAACTTTGGATCCACATAACAAAAAAAATGTTTTTTTTACAAGCTCCTAATTGTTTTTTAAATCTTTTTTCATGTTCAAGGCATGAAGTTGTGCTTTATGCAAAAAATAAAAATATTTGAATTAAGTATTTCGTGAATTTGATTTTCATACAAACAAATCTTTCCTTTTTTGTTTACTAATCTTTTGTGAAAAAGCAAGATTTGATCTTTTTAACCCATAAATTGTTCCATTTCTCCGAATCCAATTTTCTCCCAAACCCAAACCCTCAAACTCAAGGTCGTCCCTGTCTTGCTGTCGGGATACGTTCTCCACGTCCACGTCAAACTGACAACGGTGCAAGAAAAAAAAGTGCACCTCAGAGAAAAAGGAGGATCAGGAAGGACCACATCAAAATCCGCCTCGCCGATAAGCTCAAGAAGCCAGAGTCCAAGAAGTTTATAACAGATGCACCCAGTTATTACGCCCAGGCCTTAATAGTAGGATCGTGACGATATTAGCCCGAGGCGCGTGCCACAAATCCTTTTCCCCTGCTCTTTCTTTGCTTTTCTGTTCTTATTGTGAACTCTTGGTTCGTGGTGAATGGAGTGGGGCGAGAGTAAATGGGGGAGGTGGTTGATGCACCACCCTGATCTGTATATTGCATGCTGCTGCTGTTGCTGAAACGGTAGATGGTGTTTATGGTTCAGGATCGAATGCTCTTGTTTCGTTTTGGCTTAACTTGTTTCACTTCTTTCGTTTTCTGGTCAGTTTTTTTTTCATTGAGTTTGGCTTAATAACGCGCCGCCACATTTGTTGTTGCCCTGATTTCCCTCTTCTGATTTTGCGGTTATTGGTGCTTAGAGAGGGCCTTTACCTATTATTAGAGGGATCTCTTGATCTCTATTTAGTTGTTGGATTTTATGGAATTTTACAATGTGGTCAGACGCCTTACATATAACTGTTCACTGGATTCTTTGACGGCGAAAAGTGAAATCGAACATTTTAGAGTTCATGGATACTTTTTTTAAATGCTAGTGGAAAGGAAATTATGCTTGACAGGGTAGGACATCAATGTTCTGCATCAATAACTCAACATTGAGTTTATGCTCTAGAAACATTTTAGAATCAAAACGATTTTGCTTCCGCCTATTTACAATCAGCAGCACATAAAAAAACTAAAACATTTCCTTCCTTTTCGCTCTCTTCTTACAGAACTTTCGTGACCAGAGCATCGACGGCGCCGGGTTGCCACTGCTCACCGAGGAACACCTGACCAACTCGCTCGGCATGAAGCTGGGCCCGGCCCTGAAGCTCAAGTCGATGCTGGCCAAGCGGCTCGGCGGTCCCTGTCCGTGCGCGCTCTGTGCCACCCCGCCGACCCCGTCCAGCCGGATGAGCAACAAGGGGGACACGACGCCCACCAACCGACCCCCCAGCAACGGGTCGGTTGGTTAGAAATTTGTCAAAAAAAAATCAGAAAAGAACGTTTAAACCCATCCAGACCAGTGATTGATTTCCAATAATTACAACTAAAAGAAAAGAAAAAAAACAATCAAAATAAGGCGTGCAACACTGCCTTTTGCATACGTACTTAGAGACACGAAGAAGAAAAAGTTTATTAAAATTTCAAGTTAGGATCATTTCGCCGGGACATGTACAATATTACATTTTAATTCGTTACTTAGCTCGTAAGTCTTGTTATCTCCGAGAGACGCACGCGCCCCGTCGAAAGTGGGGCGATCGACCCTGTTCTGTAGCGATTAGCGTCGAATAGTAGATTCTATTAAAACATTATAGTTATTATCATTATTGCAATTATTATAAAGAAAAAAAAATATTATGAATATTATTTGTTACGACGATTCTTACACACAGATTCTTCCTCCAAAAAACAACAACATTTAATGCTAGTAGATAGTGAAGGAAAATGCACGCAAGAAAAACAAAAAAACACATATTTATTTCTAATTAGTTGCGATTTGTGGATCGAAAAGTTACAAGCAAGCGTTAACTTAAATAAACAAAAAACACACATAAAAGACTTAAACTAACTTTGAAGGAAAAGACGACGGTACTAGCGCATCGAAATTCTTCAGTTTTAAAAAGAAAACATTTGGTTTTAGCTGATGATGATTTACGAAATCAGTTCTTTTAGATTGTTTTAGGAGAAAAAAAATTCGTTTCGAAAGTAAAAAAACCCTCTTGTCAAAATTGTACACGTACACTTATATTTAATTTTTAAAACGTTATTCGGTAAGACCCTTAGTTCACACATTATTATCAGTATTTATCATGATTTATATATGGATGCGAAGCGAGAAGCGCAGTTGTACTGTATCTGTATGTTAGAGTTCTGCTATTACGCATGGAAAACAATAAAAATAAACTATGTTTTAAACACTTCAACAGTTGGTTTTGTTTCTTCTTAAAGAAATCTATCCGTATTCGATGGTTTATCCAAGGGTTTCCAGAAGCGTTTATTACTTGCCAGTCTGCCAATTAATTACTCAAATTACTGATGCAAAAAGATTAATTACTAAATTACTTTTCACTACGATAAAAAAAAACATTTAATTTAAATTTAAGTATTCGTTTCTACGGTTTTAACTGTTAAAAAAAATACTGTACTGTTTTACTTCAATATATGAATTTTAATATAATTAATTAATAATTCAAAATTGTTTTCAGTTTATTGCAAGTCGAATGCCTTTAAAATATAGAATATGTTTGAAAAAAAGCCACCTGATTTTTCGAACCAAACATAAATTTTGACAAATATTTGCAGCGGCTCTTCATGAAAATTGTGAAATTCATCAAAATAACGTTAAGTTTTAAAATATTTTTCAAACATTGGCTTGACATTACTTTGCATGTTTTTTTCCAAGCAAATTAAAAAAATCCGTTACTGAAAATACGGATGATGTGAAATGTGACATTAACATTGGATTTAATTTCTGCATCTGAATATTAGTCGATTTTAATTTCACTGAGTTTGATTTTTAACATTGAAACATTTGTCTCAGAAATATTTGGAAATTTTTCGGGAAAATAGCTTAGCTCTTAATAGAGAGATATAAGATAATTAAGTACATTTTGGTTTTAAATATTTGATACACATAAACTTCAAATAATTTTGACTGCCTATTAGAAAAAAAGCATAAAAAATTAATCAATTCTAATGTAGTTCTTGCAATTAAAAAACATATTTTTATAATGACTTAATAGAAATGAATTGATTTCGTATTCACAAAACATTTTTCACTAGGTAATAAATCATGGCGTTGCCTTTTGTTGTTCATCAGCTTCGATAAACAACATGATAAAAATAAATTTTAGGAGAGTTTAAGGAGAAAACTATGGTGAATAAGGCCTTCTACATACAGAACCGGTCTTTTTTATCTTTGTGTTTCACTCTTATTTGAAATTAATAAAATATTGTTATAATAGATCATATATAAAAAGTAAAAAGTTTCGTTGGAAAAGTACAATTTAAAAAAATCAATTAATTTAATTACTCAAAAATTACTTTAATTACCAATTATTTACTTTAAATTACTCTAATTACCATCAATTACTAAGTAATTAAAGAATTACCTAATTACCAGCTGAAAATCAAAGTAATTATTAATTACTTGCCAGTCTGAGGCCTTGCTGGAAACCCTTGGGTTTATCACTACTTTGGTTATGGTCGGAGTATATCATAAACACTTTCATTTCATTTCATTTTTTATCACACATCTAACAAAAAGACGTTACTAACTTTGCTGTTTTATAAAAGTGATGATGCTGAATAGAAATAATTTGAACAGGTTCCTTGAGCCATATACACTTACCAGGGAAGTAGAAAGGGGAGGGGATAGTATCATCTTTTTTATAAAATACTTTTTACCTTGACAATTATGCTTTAAAAAGTGAAAACTTTTTGAGTAGGTCAGTTTTTAGAAAATTTAGCCTTATTGGGGAGGCGAATAGAAAAAATAAATAAATTTTAAGCCATGTTTTCAACATTTAATGACTTCTATACTACCCATGTTCGAATAAATGTCCCATATGCATAAACAGCAGGGTGCCCAGAAAAAATGACCCCCTACTCCAAAAGCGGAAAACGTTTTTTTTTTGGGTTATTTTGAGCATCTGTGAAAATTTTGAGCGAAATTTTGCTCATATTTTGCCCAGAGTTCCTCAATAGCTCAAGCAACAATATTCAGCTTGTGGAGCAAGGTTTTGAGAAAAAGTGTCGTATTCTGGGCCCCCTAATAAACAGCCGATTGTCCCGCCCGTGAGGATCAATCGGACCGCGCACTGGACTCACAATCCAGAGGTCGCCGGTTCGAATCCCGCGGCGGGCGCTCTAAAATTAAATTAAGTGTAAAAATGGGTATCCGGCGCTTACGCTCCGTACTCAAAACACTTAGCAGCCCAGGACGGCGAAGTCCTTGTAGATTAAAAGGAAGACACTAGTGGTTGGTACTAGCAATGGTGGCCGACAGCTATAAAGTCAACTTCTAATAAAAAGCCATCTGGGAAAATGCAAGAAAAGTTTGTTCCACACATAAGGCTACATGTTAAGTTTTCACGAAATAACTGGATTTCCTCAAGATAAAAAAAAAAAGCACTGGATATTTTAGGTTTTTCTGAAAGAACACACGTCTTTGAACTGAATCAACAACTCGAAAGTGATGAAAATGCATATGGGATATTTATGCGAACAGAGGCAGTATTAGCAACTATTTGTACCGTCATCAAGGGTGACATTGGGTCTGGGGGGTGAGATTGGGTCATAAAAAAGGCTGAATTTTGTATGACCAAATCTCACCCCAAAATTGGATTAAGTTTGGAGTTAGTTATTTCTCCTCGACAATTTTTTTTAGTTTCCAATCCAAATTAACCAGATTTCTAGCTTTCTTTGAAATAACCCCAAAATCCAAGCTGGAAACCTCAAAACGACTGGATAAAAATATTGTCTTTGTACAATTCGTCATTAAAATATAGCAAGAGTTTTACCGGATACAAATTTGAGCATAAAACACAGCTAAACTGAGAGTATTTCATTTAAAAGCTAATAATTACCCAAAAGATTCCCAATATTTTTTTTTAATCCTCTGCCATATAACACTATGACATTTTAAAATTTTTTCGAATCAATCAAATTGTAGAGAACATTTTTCTGAACATTTTCCATAAAAAAGTATCAATTTTGGTTCAATATAAGTAGAGATATACCGTCAGTGGGGGTGACATTGGGTCTTTGGGGTGAGTTTGGGTCAAAGTATTTTTTTACGGATTTTACCATTTCTCAGGTACTTCTCAATGAAACTAAATTCTGTTAAAAGGGTTGTGCAAGGGACATATTAAGATAACATTGCTGAAAAAATCTCGATCTTAGAACAAATCCTGTCATTTTAGCAGCTGTCTAAAATTTAGGTACGTTTTTGGCAAAAAAAATGACCTCTCGAAAAATCAACTTTAAAAAAAAAATGTTGGAATTGATCAAAAAGTACCCAAATGATTGAAAATCTCTACTTCAAACATTCTAGCATGTCAATACGGATTCCCTCGAACAAGAAACACTGTTGGATGACTTGTTTTTACCATATCTTTGTATTTGAGCATCATTTTAGTTTCATTTGACCCAATGTCACGTCCTCTAAGGGGTGAGATCGGGTCAATTTTAAAAATATTGGCATTTAAGGTAGTGTTCATCAAAATCCACCATATTTTGGGAAAATGTTAGTAAACTATCTAAGAACAATTCTACGATAAAAGATTTTTGATGTTATTTAAATTGTTTTTGTTATTAAGAAATTACGAGAGGTCCAACAAAGTGCACACCTCAAACTACACCAGAAAAAAAAACTATCCAAGACACACACCCTAGTTTGAAACTGTTCTAAAGTGGTCGAAAGCATCAAAGCTCAGTCGAGACACGCACCACTCTAGGCGACCTGGGGGAGACCGGGTAAGATTTCAAGTGTGCAAATATTTGATGTGCAGATATTATTTGCAAGGGTGGAGAATTTGGTGCAAAGTGTGCAATAAGAATTTTTTAAAACTTCAAGGACTTCGCCGTCCTGGGCTCCTAAGTGTTTTGAGTACGGCACGGAGCGAAAGCGACGGATACCCATTTTTACACTTAATTTAATTTTAGAGCGCCCGCAGCGGGATTCGAACCGGATTGAACATTTTTAAACTTACAGGTTTGAAGATGATTCTGAAAACTCCCCTGAATGGGCTTTTATGGCCTACTAAAAACCTTAAATGTTGGACCTAAAATGTCCAATGGTTTTCAAAGATCAGAAATCGGTTGAAAATAAGAGTTTATGCTTGGTTTATGCAACAAAGTGCAAAAAGTAGATTCGATCATTTATCCAACAAGGCTCTGCCGAGTCGAGATCGAAGTTTTTCCTTGCCATTCTTGACCAAATTGGATGAAATTTAAATTGGAGGCAGTAAAAAAATCCTAATTAACATTGTGCAGGAAGAATGAGTTCATTTCATCCAATAGTTTTTGAGAAATGTGAATTTGAAGTAAAAAATTTGTGGTGCTTTGGTGCAACCATGGGCATAAGAGGTTTAAGCTTTGCTTTTTCATTCTTTTCATTGGTCGTAAATCCGAAAAACTACTCCAACTGATATTCTCATTTATATTTAAACAACATTCGATGGCAAGCTTCCCTGCACCGTGCGGTACACGCGGTTCAACTGTACCTCGGGTTTGCTTTGCGCCTGCTTTGTTCGGTTTACACCCGTACCCGACTCACACGAACCGAGGGTATTTTGGTTCATCGTACCAGCGCACCACGACACTCTCGGTTCGCCGCGTCGGTTTTGTGTCTGGCACTCACCCATGGCATGAACCCGGTATATGAGCCAAGGTGCTTCACTCGTTACGAGCCGAGGTACGTGCCGTGGTACGCGCTGGCGGTACAAAACGGGTTCAATACCACGACACGTACCACGGCACGCTGGGTTCATGCCATGGGTGAGTGCCAGACACAAAACCGATGGGGCGAGCCGAGAGTGTCGTGGTGCGCTGGTACGATGTACCAAGATACCAATACACAAATGGGTTCAGGCACGTACCGAAGCTAGAAAACCGAACCCGCGGTGTGCGTTGGCACTGGCGCATGGGAAGCTTGTTCGATGGCATCCCACTTTCAGCCTAAAACTAATTGCTTCTCATACTATGCATCTTGTTTTCGCTCCTCACCTTCACTTGCACACAAGTTAAGATCATGCAAGCAGTGGTGAGTTTACCGACGGCGAGCTTTTTCGTGCGGAAGCTTCTCGGAAGTGGAGTGCTGGCGATGCCCAGTGATTATTCACCACAGTTCATCACTAGCAAAGAAGCAGCGTGGAATTTCCCGGAAGTGGAATGCTTTATAACTTTTATCTAATAAATAAAACCTGAGTTTTCTTGTTGTGTTTTGGTAATTATTTCTATTTTAAAAGTATTTTAATGACTTTTTTTTTCTTGATAATTGATTTCATTTGTCTAATTAGTTTTCATTGTAGAAAAGGAGAACAAATAAAAACTCCAATATGATTAAATATGATGAAAGGAATCGTTTCTGTATCCAGGTTTTTAAGCGAAGATGGCGTTCGAATGGTGAACGCCCGAAATGTCAAAATCGCGCAGTAGCACCAACATTAGAAAAAATATGTGTCTGTCATGCCATATTACACATTTTCCGTAATGTTGGTACCACTGCGCGATTTTGACATTTCGGGCGTTCACCATTCGAACGCCATCTTCGCTTAAAAACCTCGATACAAGCATTTTTTATTATCATAAAATTCAAAACTTTTTGGATTTCTATAGAAGTAAATTTGTATATGTATTATGTATATGGGTCATTCCACCTGAAGTGTGCAAGAAAAAATGCAAATTTGAAAATTACCATCTCCGATTCTGCTCAAATTTGGCAGAGCTGTTGAGACTATCAAAACATGCAAAAATCCCGAATTTCATCCAAATCGGACCACCCCCTCCATTTTTGTACCCTCCCAAAAAAATGACTTTTTGGCGATTTTTGAGCGAAACCCCTATCTTCAAACGACGATAACTCATGAACCACAAATCTTAGAGGGTCGGTTTTAGACTCAATTTTGAAGGAAATCGGACGTAGAATCCATTTCCGTGATCAAAATTTAGATTCAAATATGTTTTCTACCTGTATTGCGCAATTGAAAACTTTAAATGGCCGTATCTCAAAACAACCCTATTTATTTTTTAAATCTGACCTCACCATGGTATTCTCCGTCCGATTTTACATAAGAATCACTTATCGACAGAAAGGAATATGTTTCGTTCCAGAGATATCGAATTTTAATGTTTTGAGTATTAGAGATTACCTACATCAGTTACACTCGCCGCATCTGCTAGAAGCACTCGGGCGCGCTGATCAATAACTGCTACCTGGATATTTATTGAATTCGCAAATTAGGCAAAAATTGAATGTACACCACTGTAGAAAACCGCTTTATAATCCTTATTTAAAAAATAGTATACGGTGAATTTGTGCTAGGCCACGGGACAGAGCTAGAACGACACGCAATACAGGGCAAATGGAATTCCCGCAGTCGATCTTTTAAATAACACTTAAGTGTACGATACATTATCGTGTTAAAAGTTATGAATTAACATGAATAAAACTCTCGTGAAGCATGATTAAGGAGGAGGATTTCTGAAAAGTATAAAACTGAAAAATGTAAGAAAATCACAAAGATTAATCTGATTTATTATCTGATTAAGATCAACTTCAGTGGTGTTGATTTCAACACCGTCCGAACAATAATCTTTTTTTTTTGTTTGTCAACCATTTCGAAATCTTGGAAGACGATGCAGGTGCTGTCCACATGTATCAGAAGTATATGGTTTTGTTTATCAAAATTAAATTTACCAGAATTGAAAAAAAAAACATCAGTTATTCAGATGAAACTGGCTCACAAATAAAAATCGCTTTAATATGATCAATCTTTCAAATCAGATTTTGGGGTTTTTGCTGAATGGCACTATTTCGCTACCGCACATGGCAAAAGTTCTAGAACCCTTGAGAATTATTTCATCTACTACAGCCAGCTCTACATTTGTTCTCGCTTCAAATAAAAGAAATAATTTGATTAAGTGGGAAGGAATGAAGAATTAGGAAAAATATGAAAACAATAGAAAAATGTTATTTTTTTGGCAAATAAATATTAAAAGTTCAAATTTTACTTAATATGGTTCAATGACACTGTGATCAGGAAAAACAGTGCATTCAAATTTACCCAATAGATTGTTCAAGGTATTGATTATCTCAAAATCGTATAAAATTATAAAAATAATTCATCTTACAGAACACCAGGTAGTAATTATTGATCAGCACGACTGAGTGCTTCTAGCATATGCGGCGAGTGTAGCTAATTTAGCTAATCTCAAATACTCAAAACTTTAAAATTCGATATCTCTGGAACGAAACATATTCCTTTCTGCCGTTAAGTGATTCATATGTAAAATCGGACGGGGAATACGATGGTGAGGTCAAATTTAAAAAATAAATAGGGCTGTTTTGAGATACGGCCATTTAAAGTTTTCAATTGCGCAATACAGGTAGAAAACATATTTGAATCTAAATTTTGATCACGGAAATGGATTCTACGTCCGATTTCCTTCAAAATTGAGTCTAAAACCGACCCTCTAAGATGTGTTATTCCTGAGTTATCGTCGTTTGAAAATAGAGGTTTCGCTCAAAAATCGCCAAAAAGTCGATTTTTTGGGAGGGTACAAAAATGGAGAGGGTGGTCCGATTTGGATGAAATTCGGGATTTTTGCATGTTTTGATAGTCTTAACAGCTCTGCCAAATTTGAGCAGAATCGGAGATGGTAATTTTCAAATGCTGTTCCGCTTCAGATGGAATGACCCATATATGTATAATTCAAGCAACAAAATTAAACGCCAGCAGTATCCGAAAATCCCACATGAAATTGGCCGAGCTCCTGTAGCCTAGTTCTACGGGTTT
Source organism: Culex quinquefasciatus (assembly GCF_015732765.1). Taxonomy (NCBI): domain Eukaryota; kingdom Metazoa; phylum Arthropoda; class Insecta; order Diptera; family Culicidae; genus Culex; species Culex quinquefasciatus. The sequence goes on along the minus strand of NC_051862.1, from coordinate 141,064,411 downwards.
CGAATTGTAAGCGGAAGGTGATGGGTTCGATTCGTGTCTGCCTCAGAAAAATCAGATTTCCTTCAAAGAGTAAAACATGCTCACTGCGATTCCTGGAAATGATGAAGTTACTGAAGATTGAGCTTATCAACATCGACCCACCTGTGGAATGTGAACGACGTGCGACTGTTTGTTAGTCGATACATATCTAAGTTTATGCTTGGTCCTACGTGTTTGAAGAGGGCCAATATTTGCATATCCGTCTTGTCGGGCAGCTAGGATATTCTTTACAAATCATGTGAGGAGAAAAGGAGTCGTTTCATGTAGCAGACACCTTGTAACTATTGAGCTGGAGGCAATTTCCCAGGTTTGCGTGCAGATACAGATGTTGGTGGAGGAGTTTTGTGTACGTGAGGTTCCATCGAAAGTGTACAAACGAATTCTGTTGAAGTTGACATTGAATGTTTATCAGAGTTGGACAAGAAAATGTGCGACATGAGTCCTACCGCCGAACAGCGATTTTACCGAATTGAAAATTGAAAAATGTTGTTAGTTAAATAACATTTTCGTTCGTAAAATTTCGATCGAAGAATTTCTGGCTTTTGTCAGCCTACAACATCGATGGATAACGTTTTGGAAACAAATTTGAATAAAACTCATGTAAGACATCGTGAAAGTAAAACAGTAGCTGCCACATTTTATTAAACACAAAGAGTTCAATCTCACAGATGCTCTTACATCATATTATACAAATACTGGGAAAGTTGCGTGGGTAACAATTCCATCTATTATATGTGTTTGGCTGTATAAGTGTGCGAGTTTGCATATATATGCAATGGTACGTAATATTCATCAAATTTTCCGTCGCTTTTCTACATTTGTCACCTTATCGTTGTGTTTCCCATTTCCAGACCAGCAATCACCAAATTATCGGATCGAGTCCCTCAGATGATTAACTATTTCTTCTTGGTGCGAACTCTTGCTCAGCAAGGTGTTTCACTATGCTTAATTACGCTTTGGGGTGACGTCGTGACGACACCTGATAGTCACACCTTTTGCAGGGTGCAGTGGGGAAAAAGGAAACCGAATTGGCGAGGCGATAAAGATGACATCTTTTGTCTGTCTGTTGGGAGGAGGGATTGGCCCTTAGTGATTAATAGGATTCTTCCAGACCAGTCGTAATTCGAACCTCCCTTTAGATGATTTAGTAACTCTGTTACGCCACTACCTGTTGTGTTTGTTCAGTGGGTTTGAGTTGCTAACAAAAGAATTATGGTTTATTTAATCATTTCATCATGATTTCTACAAGTTTTATTCGTCTCAAGTAAATACAGTAGCGTGTTGCAAAATAGTAACCATTATGACACAGTTGGGGTCTTTTAATTGTATTATCTCACAGTGTATTTCCAATAAATTTACAAATAATTTAGTTATAGCGCTGACTAGTTTGATTAACTTCCTCAATCTTCTTTTTTGCTTTCCAAAGAGAAACGGGCAAATCGCCTCCGGGTATTGCACTCACTAGCGTTTGGTTTTATAATATTTATTTAGTTTTTCCTGTCTTTTCTGGTAAGATGACTTACTTAGCGAAAATCAAAGCAAAATTTCATTCACTTCCGGTCTTGCTGGAGAAGATGTGATGGTTGTGTGTGTGATTGAAGGTGTTGTTGGTCGCAGATCCTCCTTAAACACTAGATAAAAGTCGATTTGTTGGCTTTTTTTGTTGGTATCTTCTACAGAAATTGTCATATATGTGCTTTTGTGTAATGGGGGCCTGTTCTACGTCCTACTCCGTAGTACTAACGAGTAGCTCTTAACTTTTCCCTTAGTAGTACCGATGGTAGGACCATAGCGATTAAACTCACTGTCTTCAGAGTGGTTTCATTCATAAATACAAACAGTTGTGTTCTTACAACGAACTTGAGGGGGACAGTTGGGAATGGGGGAGGTATTAACAACTTGAGGTTTCTTGCATTCAAGTTAACATTCTGTGGTGTGTGGTGCGGAGGGAGACGCCTTACTTCTTGAAGCACGAGATCGGGTTGAAGTAGCACTGGCGGTACCGGATCTGGCGCTTCATCTCCGGTGCACGGTACAGCTGGTCCCATCCACCGCCGCCGCCGATGGCACTGAAAAATAGGGCAAATGAGAGGGAAACTGTTAAGACAAACAACATAATTGGCTTCATGGAATAGGAAATTGAAATGAATGATAAACAATTGATTATCGCTTAAAGAGTTTTTAGACCAAATTATAACAAAATTTATAATACAAAATTAACAATAACAAAAACACCGGGCAACTCGAATTTTCGCAACAAGACGAGTCATGTCACTTTTTTCTCACGTGTTTCACGGATTTATGAAACCGAAAAACAAATTAATTTCGAGCGTATCAACCGGAATTTTTAAACGCTGTGGCCCCAGAAACATGCCTAAAAATATAAGCTCATTTAGTTAAGGTTTAGTAGGTCCAGTTTTCTCCTGAAGTTAAAAAATAACAAAATGCGATTATTCGATATTCTTAAGACAATGTAAACATAAAAAAAAACTAAGCATAAATAATTCAGTGAGTTAAATATCAATAAAATTGATTCGGATTCGGTGGCAAAATTATTATAACAAAGCATATGCTTGCAACGTGGTGTAATTAGTAGGCCTTGCCTGTAAATTGTAAGAAATTTTGAAAATTGGCACATTTTTCTCCCTTAATTTCAAATTACTATCTCGACAATGAAGTGTCCAAAATTCTGAGAAATGTACTTGGGGAAATTTCCTACAAGCTACATGCATTGGTTTTACAGAAAAAATGGACTTCCCTAAATTGAATGAGCTTTTCTTAAAAAAGTTTTAAATAAATACGATTTTTTACATGAATCCGCCTTCTTAATTTGGTCAAATGTTGATAGTGCATCTTAATCTATGGACAGAAACCTATCATTAAAAAACTAAATTAAACAGATTGTGTATTGATTACGAGCGATTTTAGAAAATTTGTTACTTTTTCAGTAAACTAAAGAGAAAATGCGATTATTATTTTTTTCTTGACCAAGGATACATTTACCCTAACATCATATTCTATCATTTAAGAAGTAAACACCTAATATTCCTAGGAATGACCTCAAAATGGGACAAGTTAATTACATTCATTCAGACATGATGTTATTGATTGTCCAATTACAAGCCATGATTTCTCAGCTTAAGTATGTAGTATCTAAGAAGCATTTTAAACAGATCTCAAGAAATAAATGGGTTCATATCAAAAGCTTTGAATTCCGCCATCAGGGATGACATTGGGTCTAGGAAGTTAGATTGGGAACTTCAAATTTCTTTCTTTTTTTATTATTCATACAGTTTATAAAGTGAGTACCATAAATTGGGGTGACTTTGATAGGTTTAAGATATAAAGGTAAGGAATCATACTGATCGTGGTAAAGAAGTGTTCAAAGTACTGCTAGAAGAAGTTTTCATAGAATTTTGAAAAGTTGAAAAGGTTAGTTAACTATAATTAGGAAAATTTTGATGAATAGCATTATTTTAACATTCTCCAAGCGTCATGATTTTCTCAATGAAAATGATTTCAAATCGGAAAACAAAATGCATTTTCGGATTCTTAAAACAATTTTCCACAAGGAAAAGGTAAAAAAAGTTTGAAAATAATAAATTTTATGTGTTTTTTGAAACATAATTCAAAAAATCTTCAAATTTATAGGCAAAATTTCATATAAAATATGAAAGCTTTTGATTCGTGCTTCGAATTCACTTTAAAATGCATTATAAATTGATATTTATAATGCATTTTATTTAATATTTATTATATTTTGTTATACTTAGTTAAATAAATATAAACATTGATTTTTTTCTTTAAAAACATATCAGCAACCTTATTGATGGTACATTTGACTTAAGAGGCATTTTTTGTAAATATTGCTCGGTTTGTTCTAGAGGTCGTATCGATGTGCTCCGATTTGGATAAACTCATGCCAAATATGAGCCCTTTACGACAAAAGGAAGTGGGGTAAAACTGGCTTTGAAGTTTGAGGTCCAAAAAACACAAAATAAAAATAAGAATTTCTAACGCAACTATTTTTTAACCACTATTGAAACAACTTTTTTTTTAAATAATGCATGGACCTTGTGTGGCCACCCCAGTACATGTTTTAAAAATATTAGTCCATAACCTTACCAATTGGAAAATATTCCAAAAATAAATTGAAATCCTATCAATGTCACCCCGGTTTACGGCCGGAAATGGCACATTGTCACATTAAATTCCGTACAAATCGTGACTATACGAAAAACTCCTTTAAAAAATCCGGCCTGTTAAAAATCCACGAAGAGTACAGTGTGTTGCCTTGGGTTTTGGAAAAGTACGTGGTTTAAAGCCCATTTTTCATTATTTATTTGATGGAATCGGTTCTTAGATGACCAGTGAACATAACTTTGACAAAAAATAGGAAGAATATTCTTGCAAGTCGTTTTTATGTATGTTTTAAGTGAAAAACTGGTCCTTCCCGCGGGCTGGATTGATTTTTAACGTAAAATGCAGAAAAAAACGACTTGTATAAATATTTTTTAAGCTTTTGGCATAGTTTTGTTCACTGGTCATCTAAGAACCGATTTCATCAAATAAATAATGAAAAAATGCCCAATTGTTATTTTGACGACCAGAAATGTGAAAATTGAGCCAAAAAGGTTGGGCAGGCCAGGTTTAAAGTAAAAAAATATATATAAATGAGTACTAAACATAATTAAGAAACAATCGCATCAAAAACTCACTTGTTCTGCGCGTACTGGGCCAGCAGCTGCAGCTGTAACCGGTCCAGACCGTAGTCGTCCAGCTGGTTCGAAACGTACGGGTTGTAGTTGCTGTACATTTTCCGCAGCTCGTTCAGGTTCACCTCGGGGGCATCCTGCAAAAAAAAAATCCGAATGAAAATTATCGTGTAAACAAATTTCCTAATGATGACGACAATGATCCAAAACAGCTCGCCCACAATGCTCTAAGCGTCTGGTTTACAAGACGGTTGACAGTGTTTTCCATTTCGCAAAAAGAGTTAATTGGTTCAACATAATGATTTAGTTAGTGTGGGGGTGGCAAAAATTGGTGAGCCACTTGCCTTGAGGGAAAACTGAAAAGCTTAGGATCGCCAATGCCAACGGTAGCAAGCACTTTCTTTAGTGGAAAGTCATAAACAAAATGGCAAATTTAGTTCAAGATTTTGTTCAACTCACAGCATCATCAAGTTTCAGAGTTTAAATTACCGTCGATTAGTTCTGAGAAGAGCTCACACACACACAACCAGGAGATGAGGAAAATGTTTTCCGCGAATCTCGGATCAACGTTTTTCGCGGCTAATTAGCGAGAGAAAATAGTTTTACTCGTGGGAAGGGAAGGACAATTTTCCACCTAATGATGAGTGAAATTATGTAAATTCCTAAATTGGACGTAATTTTTAGCTGTGGGAAGGAATGAAAGGCTCTGTCAAGGTGGGTTTTTATAGAACTATGTGGATTAAAGTTTTACAGAAAAAGGTGACACAATTTTCCTTGAAGTTAAGAAAGCAATAATGTTCGCTTTTTCCGTGAAATTGTAAATGTCAACACGTGGCATTTATCGTCCTGAATCCTTTGCAAACCTACATATTCTCACGACACGATTGAAAGTCACTTCTAGGTATTTTCACACTGCACTTCACAGCACAAAAGCAAGGATACTTCCGATGTAGTTCCGTTACGCACACAGGATTTGCTTTTATGTTCTGGTGCAATCCCCCAGTCGACCCAAGACTTCAATCGATCGTCAAAATGTCAACATAAATTCCCGCCAAGTGGCGTAACGCACTCCACGTGTGCCACTTCACAGTGGTTGGTGGGAATTTTTACTACTTCCTTCTCTGGCCGGGATGCAGCAGGTGGTTGCACCGTGCATGTTTAGTGTTGCGAGCATATTGCCATTCGTGGTGAAAGCATAGAAAGGGATGTTCAAAAGTTATCATATATTTTTTTAAACATTTGATTTTTAAAGTTAAAATATGTCTTAATGGCCCTTACATGACATACAATGTTATTCAAGCTGGGACATACTTTTTTCTTTTTTGCGAAATTGACAATCTTGCCACTGTAGAGCCTGATAGTACCCAATTTGTTTGCACTTTTGTTTCATCATGAAGATAAATTTATCCCATTTCAACATAAAGATCGGTACAGCACGTGTTATTCCGAGCCACGAGGGATGTAGTTACAATCTAATTGTGTGTAACAAAAATTTGGTGGATACCTCGCATATCCAAGATTACTGAAACCACCTCTGGTTACCCGATAATTGCCAGAAATTAAAAAAAAATATTTCCCCTACAGCAAGGGCAACTAAGGGAAATACAATTACAAGTCTCTTATATTATTTTATAGTTGCAAATATTTTCAAATGTATTGGTTAACCCTACGAAAAATTGAGGAGCAAAAATATTTTTTTCGGAAACTTAGAAATTGCAATGAAGTGTATGAAATAAGACTGAGAGTTCCATTTCACCAATGAGTTGCGCCAAATATAAAGAATTTATTTATATGTTGAATACTGTCAAACTGAATTTCAAAAATCGTTTTTAGATACAAAATCTAATTGGCGATTCTCTGCAGCAAATTTCCTTGATATTTTTTTTTTACTTTGTTGATTGAACTGAAGGCTGCTTTAAAGCTTACTTTTTCCGAAAAATTATGTTCTCTGAGTGTCAGCTACACATTCAAAATAATTTCGAATGTTAAATCTTTTGTTATCATGTAACACTTTTGCACGCCATTGAACATTCAAATTTAAATGCAATTTGATGTAAATTTGTTACATCAAACGTCAAATTTCAAGTTTACTTTAAATGAGTTTACATGTGATTCACCATTTCTGTGTCGAGTGAATTCACACTTTTTTCTTTAAATCAGCCTTAACTTATTAACTCGCTTTTTTGCCTTTCTCATCTTACTGAGGAAAGGCTATAAAATCACTCGAAAAATGAATTCATAATTTGACCACCTATACCCACCTTCATGTATACATATCGACTCAGAATCAAATTCTAAGCAAATGCCTGGGTGTGTGGTGGGATGTTGATAAAAAAAAATGCACTGGATTATCTCGGCACTGGCTGAACCGATTTGGACCGTTTTGTTCTTATTCGATCCGTCTTTGGGTCCCATAAGTCGCTATTGAAAATTATAAAAATTAGTTAAGTACTTCAAAAGTTATGCTAAAAAAACGATTTTAACAAAAGTCCGGAAGATTGTAAAAAGGGTGGTTTTTGTAAGAAATCCCGTCATGTAAAGTCATGTAGAAAGTTATTCAAAACTATATTTACCTTATTTTTTCAACTTCTCAGTAACCGTAAATCCAACAAAGTCAAAAAATTTAGGAAAATTTATCAACTTCTCAAAACATATTTTTGCGGAGATGCTTTTTCTTCCTGAAGGAAGTTGCAAACAAATTACATTTAAAAAACTGAAAATGTTATAACTTAAAAACGGTGCACCTTATTGAAAACATAATCTAAACTTTTTTTGTAAGATCGCGATAACTCGTGATGTTTATAAGCAAACCCCTTACGTCTATACATCAAAATTTTTGTAATTGTCTGCTCTACAATTTTGTAGAACATTATTACACTCTAAAAAATAACCCTGCAAAGTTACAAAAAACACGAAATTTTAAAATGAAAAATTTAGTTCTAAATGAAAAAATGACCCTTCTGGGTCAATGTAGATTCGAAAAGAACATTAAATTTCCCATAAAATGACATGTTCCAAAAAATTTCACAGTCGAGTAACGGAAAATGGGAGAATTTTTAAAACTTTTTTAGTGTTTTTTTCGATGAAAAATACGTTTTTTCGGAATCCTGAGTACGCCATCAAATCGGGCGTCTAATTTTACATAAAAGTCCCCTTGACACCAAATTTCTATCTCATCACCGTTTCAGGCTGCAAATTATTGAAAAAACACCTCTTTTTTCGCATGTTCAAAAATGGAAGGGGTCGTACCGCCCCTCCGTCACGAGATATAAAAAAACGGACCTCGGATTCGTGATCAGGGACAAAAGTTACCCCTTAGGACAATGTTTCACGCAAATCGAAGAATTGCGGAGAATTACCCAAATTGGATTCGCAAGGGTCAAATCATATTGGAAACCTACAGCCAGAGTTGAAAATATAAATATTTTTGAATTAATCGGCCTTACCTTAATAATAGTTAAGGTAAGCAGAGACAACTGCTGGGGAAAGGGTATGAGCGCGAAAAAAAAGGACTGTAAACCTTAGAAAAACTTACAAAACAATGAAATAATTCAAAAAGATTTATGCTGGGGTATGTTCGATTCAATGTGATGTGCTTGGTTGATTAAAATATAAAATTAAACTGTTTTATGTACCTGAACGGTTTGTTGGCTACCATTCCAGCGTGCGGATCAGAATGAGCAACCATTAAACAAAAGTCATTCCGTTTAATAAATCGTTCAGTGCTTGGAAACGGCTGATCATTTTTATAAAGTTAATCTTTCTCTTTCTCATTCTAGAAAATAGGGTAAAATTGTTGAAACAGTTCTCTTTTTACAAAAAAAAACTCCAAATTGCTAGTGTTTGAAATAACTCATTTGAATGAAATAATATAAATTGTCATTGTATTGTTTTAGCACATAAAGAGTGGCTCCTCTTTCGTCAAGTAAATTATATTTAACACTTCCGCTACCAAGCCTCTGAAAATATTCAATTACAGATTCAATAAATGATTTTTTGAATATGGACTTTCTCTAAAATGTTCCGAATATGAGGGATGATTATAACTTTTATAAAGCTTACTGCTGTTTTTTTTAAAGGTCCAATAAAACTTTTTTTTTGTGTTTTTAAAACCGCCTTGAGTTAAAACTCCGGATTCTAAAAACTTAAAATGAACATTTTTTTCTAATTGTGTCAATTAATTCACTTTTTTGTACATATCAGTGCATCTCTTCACGTCAATGAATGTTTACATTAAGAATGAGTTAGCTCTTTGTTAGCACAATCAAGAGTGAATCGTTCTGCCCTTTGGCTATTTAATTCTGAATTTAAATAGAACAGATATTTCAGTTCGCCGACTAAATCCATTTCATTGCATACTTAGGTTTGTTTGACCACTTTCTTGTTTGTTTTTGCTGCCTGAGCTGAGATAGTTCTAGAAACTTCGTTTCAAACAGGCAGATGCTACAATAGGGAAAAATAACTACCTACTTTGGCTCACCAGCTCACGTGAGCGCAAAACGCTCCGGTGAGCGTGAGCGAGCACGAGCTACCTGATAAAAACTCACGCTCCAGCTGGAGCAGCACGCTTTCCGTGAGCGCTCGCTCATTTGCAACCCTGCTTTGTTTGTAGAAAACCAATGAACCAATGGGAAAAACGATTTTAGCTTTATTTCCATGTGACTGTACTCTTAAGCTCTTAAGAAGAACTTTTAAAAACTCTTTGATTAAATGTACTTTACTCTATATATCTCCTGGGTTTCAATATTATCACTCGGGATCTTCGAGAGCTTAAAATATTTGCGTAATTGATGTACTCTAATCAAGGGGACAACATGTTGGGAATCATCTACGCGAAATTCCGGATGCATGTCTGATCATGATGCTAAAGGTGTATTCACATTATACCGCATCCGCAGCCGCAGTCGCATCCGTATAAAATTTGACAGTACGGACGCACAGTGCGGACGCGATTTCTCCAATGCATTTCATATGCAGCCATTCACACTGTTCCGCATCCGTATACGGATCCGTACTGCGGATACGGATGCGGAACAGTGTGAATGGCTGCATATGAAATGCATTGGAGAAATCGCGTCCGCACTGTGCGTCCGTACTGTCAAATTTTATACGGATGCGGCTGCGGCTGCGGATGCGGTATAATGTGAATACACCTTAAATGGCTTCTTTTGACATAAGGAGTTATCGACAAATTTGAATTCAAATTCAAAAAAGGCGATTTGTGAAAAGGTAGAGAATTACTCAGGAGCTCTTTTCGCATCATGATAAACTTACTTCAAACCTTCGTTAAGGCTTTCAAAATAGGGGAACTATGCCCTTTCTCAGCCTATTTCTATTATCGGCCTATCAGCACTTTGATCATGAATTACAGCTTTCATAAAGTGTTTTTAACTGTTCCAAAGTAATAAATAGCTCAAATAAAAGTGAGCAAGCAACTCTCCATTGTTGATACATCTGAAAATGTTGATTTAATAGCCGAAAACGGCAAAAGTGATGAGAATTGGTCGAACGGTTTAGAGTGATTAAAATGGGTATATTTCCCCTATATACTGAAACTTCTTGCTACTTGGGGTGGCTAATTTTGAATCTTATTTCGGCTATAGTTGTGACAAAATATTCTGTTTAAATTTTCAAATGTGATAGAAACACCAGTTTTCAGTCAAGTTAGATCATTCTCACCCAACACTAACATTTTTGTTGTCACGTCAAAACCTCTTTCAGGCTATACTATTCTCACGTTGTAACTCAATTCAGTCAAACCCCGCACTCACCTGGTTGTCAATTGCATTTTGTGGTCGTCCGCTGGTCAGTTTGACCACACACAGCAGCACCAGGACGAGCGCCAGCACCGTCTGCCGGGAGGATGTCGTCGATAAGGACGTCGACGCACTGGGGGACACCATCGTGTGGGTTGGCTGGCGGTTTACGTGTGTGCTTAAAAGGGCGATTTGACGTAATTAACGGTGTGTGAACCTGAAAAGAACATCCAAGGGAGAAAAAGAGATTTCGTTAGTTTAAAGTGGATTGATCTTGTTTAACATGCACTAAAAGCTCCGTTAAAAGGAAGACCCCGAAGAAATGCAATTAATTCACTGCAACTGCACTTTTTTCCAACCGTCGAGCAAAAACAGACACTTCGATGGCGGAAGGATGAAATAAATTTTCTATGATGCTTCGCGATAGTAGCCATTCAGGGGTTGTTTGTGGTGAAGCACGTTGCGTTACATGATGCATACCAGCAGGCGAAGATTATGTGGCAAATTGCCTTACCGCCAAGACCTAGTAGAAGAAACGGATACACTTTCCCTGTGTGTGTTTCTTATGATGAAGATTAATATTTATCAAGTGGTTCCGTATCACCGCCAACATCCGGGAATTTATGTAACACACGCCAACCAGATTGGTTACACACGACGATGATGTTGTAGAATTCCGAATGGGGTGAAAGGATTTAGTTTCCGCTGTGATAAGATTGTGTTTTTCCCGCCTCCACTCGGATCAGAGAGGACAAGGGCATCAACACTCTTATCATTCAAGGCCGTCGAATCTTGAACCAGGAAGAGAAACCTGCTGCGAAATGTCATCATCTTCGATTTTTCGAGGGTGCTCAAAGTTATGCTTGGTCACACGACGCCCCTTGAAGAGCAGCAGCCAAGGTCCCGCGAAACGACATTATTTAAATTTATTATCGTTTTGTTTTCTCATAAGGACAGGAAAACGGATAATGACTAATAGTGGCGAACGGGAGGACGACTTCGTGGTTGGAATACAGGGTTGGATGGTTGTTTTCATTTTTGCCATCCGGTTGACAAATTGGTTGTGGCTTTGGGTAAGGACACTCCTTGACAGATGAAGCGTGACCACTTGATGGATATTGATTTGTGGAGTTGGACAATAGGGTCTTTATTTTGTATTCATTCAGATTATTTATTTAATTATGTTTTAACAGTTGAATAATGAAGTAATAAAGAAAGTAACTTATTTTTGCAAAAAAAAAATCATATGAAAAAATGTTCACATTAATATCCAATAAGTCATCAGACGTAAACTGATAACACTTTTGAATTCGAGCTCCACCGATTGGAATAAAACATGTAGTAAACGATAATGAAATAAATGTCCTAAGGTTAGTGCAAATTACACCCTTAATTTATTGCTTTTCTTCTTCAAAATTATATTGCTTTTGCTCCCAACTCTAAAAACCCATTTCTAGAGTTTTTAAAGTTTTTATAAGCTGTTGTATTTCATAAGCTAATAGGACCTTTAAAAAAAATACGTTACTTAATCCACCTTTAGGTAGTTGGTGCCTTCCCCTCATTTATAGAGTGATTCCAGACACTGGAAAAGTTTTAAAAATTTTCCAATTTTCCGTTACTCGACTGTAAAATTTTTTGGAACATGTCATTTTATGGGAAATTTAATGTACTTTTCGAATCTACTTTGACCCAGAAGGGTCATTTTTTCATTAAGAACAAAATTGTTCATTTTTAAATTTCGTGTTTTTTCTAACTTTGCAGGGTTATTTTATAGAGTGTAACAATTATCTACAAAGTTGTAGAGCAAACAATTACAAAAATTTTGATATATAGACATAAGGGGTTTGCTTATAAACATCACGAGTTATTGCGATTTTACGAAAAAAAGTTTTGAAAAAGTTAGTCGTCGTCGATCATGGCCGTTCATGGTCACCCACGACAGACACGGACGACGAAACAAAGAGAAACACAAAAAGTTACTTTTCCAAAACTTTTTTTCGTAAAATCGCGATAACTCGTGATGTTTATAAGCAAATCCCTTATGTCTATATATCAAAATTTCTGTAATTGTCTACTCTACAACTTTGTAGAACATTGTTACACTCTAAAAAATAACCCTGCAAAGTTAGAAAAAACACGAAATTTTAAAATGAAAATTTTTGTTCTTAATGAAAAAATGACCCTTCTAGGTCAATGTAGATTCGAAAAGTACATTAAATTTCCCATAAAATGACATGTTCCAACATTTTTTACAGTTAAGTAACGGAAAATGGGAGAATTTTTAAAACTTTTTTAGTGTTTTTTTCGATGAAAAATACGTTTTTTCGGAATTCTGAGTACGCCATCAAATCGGGCGTCTAATTTTACATAAAAGTCCTCTTGACACCAAATTTCTATCTCATCACCGTTTCAGGCTGCAAATTATTGAAAACACCTCTTTTTTCGCATGTTCAAAAATGGAAGGGGTCGTACCGCCCCTCCGTCACGAGATATCAAAAAACGGACCTCGGATTCGTGATCAGGGACAAAAGTTACCCCTTAGGACAAAGTTTCACGCAAATCAAAGAGGGGCGGGGCAACTTTTCCCGATTTCGTGTGAGTTGGTAGAGAATTACCCCAATACCAAGCTGTAGGACCTGAAAGTGAACCGAGTGGACTACATCCGGACAAAATTCGTGCAATCAAAGGCAAGAAAATCAAGTGCATATTTTTGATCAACATCCCCACACACGCACAGACATTTGTTCAGAATTTGATTCTGAGTCGATAAGTACAAGTGAAGGTGGGTCTAAGAGGTCAAATTAAAAAGTTCATTTTCCAAGTGATTTTATAACCTCTCCTCAGTGAGGAAGACAACACTCTAGATTTTACCAAAAAACATTCAATGAAAGATTTTTGTAAATAATATTTTAACTTTTAAATCCCTCCGAATCTTAAATTTTTATTGAAAATAACTATTTTTATTCATTTTTATTATAAGTCAAAAGTTTATGGGTTGAAACAACTAAGTACCAATTTTCTGATTTCGGTCATTCGATTTATTTTATATTTATTAATCCGGCTGAAACTTTTATGGTGCCTTCCCAAAGAAGCCATCAGGGTTGTTAAAATATCAAAATATCAGCTCTCAGCAACTAATATCATCCCGCCTGAATATTCATGCCTCAAATACAACTGCTTTTCTCTCCTTATTGAAACTCTCAGCGCCGAACATAGCCGAATACGTTTTCGTGTTTACAGACTCGCGATTGACATTTTCCTTTTCTCTCTCATTCCCGCTTCCACGATCATGCTACAAATTTGGCAGCTGTCCATACAAAAATGATGTATATAAATTCAAAAATCTGAATCTTTTGACAGAATTTTTTGATTGATTTGGTGTCTTCGGCAAAGTCGTAAGTATGGATATGACAAAAAAAAACAAAAAAAAAAAACAAAAATTAAAATTAAAAAAAAACGATTTCGTAGAGAATTGCTCTTTAGGCCTTTTTTGCAAAGGTTTTTTTGCCCACCCCCTTCAAAATTTATCCGAAAAATTAGGAGACAAAAAAATGTTTTTGAAAAAACTTCAATGAAAATAGAACTCTGATCAACTGAAAACAATCTGAAATGCATTTTTCTGCATTGACAATCATATTTTGCTTGTTTTTCCTGCTTAAAAATATTTTGTTTTTTTTTTCAATATTTAGCACCGCAAAACTTTTTTTCTGGCTACAAAAAATGTTACGTCCACTTAGTGTTTTGGAAACTTATGATCGCAAAAAAAACTGGATAGGTGTTTAATGCATTTTCAAACCCTTTTTTCATTCAAATGTTCAAATAATCGTGGCTTGTAATTTCATATTTTTTTTGCATTTTTATTTAACCAATTGATCCTCGCGGGAGAAAATTCTTTGGGAAAAATCGATCAAATTTATGGAAAACTAATTTTACCGCGATTTTGTTGCACAGCAAAAAAAAATCATGGTAATATTACATCTGGGAATGAGTACATTTAAACGAATTTCCACTTGAGGGACACCAACTGATTCGTGCCTTCAATAATTTTCATGGAAGCAATATGTATCTTCTTCTATGCAGTCAATTTCATCCATCATTCGGGTTTCCTGCAAGAGAGTACAAACAAATAGATTTTTTTTAATTATAACCTTATTCTTCAAAATGCAATTTAATTTTATTTTCAATTTGTAAAATTTAGATTTTTTTAATTAGTTAAAATTACATATTTTATATTTTCACAGTGTCAAAACGAATCTTATTGATTAAAATTGAAATTTGAAAACTTTTAAGAAAACATTGTATTACGCTTATTAAGGTATGTTTGATCACATAAAGACTTTGTAATCTTTGAATTTTCAATTTTGAATTTTTAGACCACAGATCGGTTAAAGACATAAAGCTGGTACAAATTCTTTTTAAAGTTTTTGTCCCTCAGCTCTGGTCACCGTCGAGGGGGTGTAAAAAAAATAAACGAAATTAAAATTTTAGTCAATGATTATTTGTTTTGCCCCTTGAGGAAATTTTGAAGGGGAAGAGGGGAGCGGGGACAAAACTTGAAATAAAATTTGCAATGGCCTGAACTGCCCCTGATCGCAGAAATATCCCATAAGCATTTTCATCGCTTTCGTTTTTGATGCAGTTTGGTTTAAAATTGTGTGATCTTTCAGAAAAGCCTACAACATCCAGTACTTTGTTTTAGTAATTAGGAGAAAATCAAGTTTTTTCGCGAAAACTTAACACGTAGTCTCATGTGTAGGACAAACTTCAAATGCGTTTTTCTTAGCTGGCTGTTTTTGCATATGGGACTTTTATGCGAACATGGGTCGCACAAGCATATGAAAAAATATGTTCATATTTTTTTATATTTTGTAAATTTTGAATATTGAGCTCAAAATCAGAAATTGAGTTTTATTTATTTATTTTAAAAACAAATCAAACAATGAAGAAACACAGTTCAATTTCAAGACATCACTTCTTATTCCACAGCAAATCTAAAAGCCACAAAATAAACCATAATTACCAGAAAGCAATCATCAAAAGTAATTATCTCAAGTGAGCATTAGCACACCCCCAACGACATCAAACGTGAACTTCCGCGTACATCATCAACACCATACCTATGCTCACCAAATTAACACCTTTTCCAGAAACATTCCCGGAAGGCATGGATGGATTCCCAAGCTTTCTCACCAAGCAACTTGTAGAGCTCATCATTTTCACCCTGTTTTATCTGTCATTTCCACGCCACACCTAACCACTGTTGCTAGCTGAACACATAAATTTGACCTTTTTTTGAACGGTTCCATGGTGGCGGTTGGAAAGGGAAAAAATAACATTTACACAAGTGACCCATCGCTTATCCCCGGCGTGTGTCCATGTGCTTTTGATTGGAGTCCTTCTGTGAAATTGTCATCCCTCTCTATCTCTTTTCAGATGATGAAACTCAGCGGCTGAAAAAGTGTGAGATCAGGAAAAGCTAATCACTTTTATTTTTGAAACGAGAATCTTCCAGAAAGCTTGCAAAATGTGTCGAAATTCTTAAGCAAACAGCCAGCCAGTGATAACTGACACCATCTAATCAGCATGCTACAAAATGGCCAAAAATAAACATGAGACCACCAGCAGTTTTCCAGAAGTGTGCTGCTACCTTGCTCGTTAATTTTGGAGGGTTAGGGTGGTTCATGGAAATGGATTTGTTCTAGAAAAGGTATTTGTTCAAAAATCTTTTAGATATTCTGCAGAATTTGATTTACTGGATTAGCTTTTTTAATGTATTTGCACAGTGAAATGCATTTATTATTATTAACTTTTGAATGAAATTGTAAAAAGCAGTGAATAATTTTCCTTTACATTGTGCACAGCTTCACCTTAACATTTCATTTTAAATGTGCCTTTGTTAAATTCATTTTACAATTGTTGTCGCGTATGTGTTTTGTTTCATAAAAGTTTTCTGATATTGATATTTTTGCCTTCCTCACTGAGGTAAGGCTATAATCCTGCTCGAAAATTGAACTTTTGAAAAACAGCTCGTAGACCTATATTCATGTATACCTATCGACTCAGAATCGAAAACTGAACAAATGTCTGTGTGTGTGTATGTGTGTGTGTGTGTATGTGTGTGTGTGTGTGTATGTGTGTGTGTGTGTGTATGTATGTATGTGTTCAAAATTCTTGCCAAGTTTTCTCAGCACAAGCTGGACCGATTTTGATCAAACCGGTTGCATTCGACTTGGTTTAGGGTCCCATACATCGCTATTGAATTGTTTGAAGTTTCGATAAGTAGTTCAAAAGTTATATATAAAAATTTATTTTCACATTTATCCGGATCTCACTTATATGCATGAAAACTATGCCCGCATCCATCATCCAACCCATCGTTGGTTAGGTAATCAAAAGACCTTTCCAACGAGTCCAAAACATTGAAGATCTGGCAACCCTGTCTCGAGTTACGACCGCTTAAGTGATATTTATGTACTTTTTTGAAGCCGAATCTCACTTATATGCATGAAAACTATGTCCGGATCCATCATCCGACCCATCGTTGGTTAGGTAATCAAAAAACCTTTCCAACGAATCCAAAACATTGAAGATCTGGCAACCCTGTCTCGAGATATAGCAACTTAAGTAATATTTATGTAGTTTTTGGAAGCCCGATCTTACTTAAATGTATGTAAACTATGTCCGCATCCACCATCCGACCCATCGTTGGTTAGGTTATCAAAAAACCTTTCCAACGAGTCCAAAACATTGAAGATCTGGCAACCCTGTCTCGAGATATGGCCACTTAAGTAATATTTATGTACTTTTTGGAAGCCGGATCTCACTTAAATGTATGTAAACTATGTCCGGATGCACCATCCGACCCATCGTTGGTTAGGTTATCAAAAAACCTTTTCAACGAGTCCAAAACATTGAAGATCTGGCAACCCTGTCTCGAGATATGGCCACATAAGTGATATTGATGCACTTTTTTGAAGCCGGATCCCACTTAAATGTATGTAAACTATATCCGGATCCACCATCCGACCCATCGTTGATTAGGTAATCGAAAAACCTTTCCAACGAATCCAAAACATTGAAGATCTGGCAACCCTGTCTCGAGATATGGTCACTTAAGTAATATTTATGTACTTTTTGGAAGGCGGATCTCACTTAAATGTATGTAAACTATGTCCGGATCCACCATCCGGCCCATCGTTAGTTAGGTTATCAAAAAACCTTTCCAACGAGTCCAAAACATTGAAGATCTGGCAACCCTGTCTCGAGATATGGCCACATAAGTGATATTGATGCACTTTTTTGAAGCCGGATCCCACTTAAATGTATGTAAACTATGTCCGGATCCACCATCGGACCCATCGTTGGTTAGGTTATCAAAAAAGCATTCCAACGAGTCCAAAACATTGAAGATCTGGCAACCCTGTCTCGAGATATGGCCACTTAAGTAATATTTATGTACTTTTTGGAAGCCGGATCTCACTTAAATGTATGTAAACTATGTCCGGATCCACCATCCGACCCATCGTTGGTTAGGTTTTCAAAAAACCTTTCCAACGAGTCCAAAACATTGAAGATCTGGCAACCCTGTCTCGAGATATGGCCACTTAAGTAATATTTATGTACTTTTTGGAAGCCGGATCTCACTTAAATGTATGTAAACTATGTCCGGATCCACCATCCGACCCATCGTTGGTTAGGTTATCAAAAAACCTTTTCAACGAGTCCAAAACATTGAAGATCTGGCAACCCTGTCTCGAGATATGGCCACATAAGTGATATTGATGCACTTTTTTGAAGCCGGATCCCACTTAAATGTATGTAAACTATATCCGGATCCACCATCCGACCCATCGTTGATTAGGTAATCGAAAAACCTTTCCAACGAATCCAAAACATTGAAGATCTGGCAACCCTGTCTCGAGATATGGTCACTTAAGTAATATTTATGTACTTTTTGGAAGGCGGATCTCACTTAAATGTATGTAAACTATGTCCGGATCCACCATCCGGCCCATCGTTGGTTAGGTTATCAAAAAACCTTTCCAACGAGTCCAAAACATTGAAGATCTGGCAACCCTGTCTCGAGATATGGCCACATAAGTGATATTGATGCACTTTTTTGAAGCCGGATCCCACTTAAATGTATGTAAACTATGTCCGGATCCACCATCGAACCCATCGTTGGTTAGGTTATCAAAAAAGCATTCCAACGAGTCCAAAACATTGAAGATCTGGCAACCCTGTCTCGAGATATGGCCACTTAAGTAATATTTATGTACTTTTTGGAAGCCGGATCTCACTTAAATGTATGTAAACTATGTCCGGATCCACCATCCGACCCATCGTTGGTTAGGTTTTCAAAAAACTTTTCCAACGAGTCCAAAACATTGAAGATCTGGCAACCCTGTCTCGAGATATGGCCACTTAAGTAATATTTATGTACTTTTTGGAAGCCGGATCTCACTTAAATGTATGTAAACTATGTCCGGATCCACCATCCGACCCATCGTTGGTTAGGTTTTCAAAAAACCTTTCCAACGAGTCCAAAACATTGAAGATCTGGCAACCCTGTCTCGAGATATGGCCACTTAAGTAATATTTATGTACTTTTTGGAAGCCGGATCTCACTTAAATGTATGTAAACTATGTCCGGATCCACCATCCGACCCATCGTTGGTTAGGTAATCGAAAAACCTTTCTAACGAGCTCACAACATTGTTGATCTGGCAACCTTGTCTCGAGTTATGATTACTTAAGTTTTATGTGTGTACGTATTTTTCTGGATCTAAAAAAAAATAGCTGAAATATGTGTCCAAACCACTCATATTACCCATTGTTGGTAAAAAGTGAGGAAGGCATCAACCACGTAGGTGGATTAAGTTAGTTTTTTTACATAATATGATTTATGTAAAAATAAAAAGAAAAAAATACTGATAAGGATTGTTTCAATTGTCAGTATTGTGTTTTAAATAGTAAATTTGTAAGCACAACCCTAGTGCCTCATACAATCAAAAAAAGAAAGTAAAAAACACCGTTGTTGACAGCTGCAAAAGTGTCTAACAATTTTGCTGGGGCCACCGTGTTGTTAGTTTCCCTGCTGGAAACGGTCATCCTACCCTCTTCGTACAAAGCTGTTGTCCTCCTCACCAAAGCTACTAACAAAGACAAACAAAACATAAACGCAAATCACATCTCTCCCGTGTGCTTATTAGCTGTGTCCTTTCGCAGTTCAACCCACCTCTATAAATAACTTACTGTCATTAGCACTCCCTCGGACAAAAGCTGGAAAAGGCACTTTGTTTAAGGTGAAACTCGTTGGTGGAAATTTTTCACAATTCTAGAAAAAAACCGCAAAAAAAAAGTTGTCACCTGCAATAACTGTGCAATTTTAAAAACAGGTAGCGTAAAAAAGGAGCAAAAAGGTAAAACCTGAAAAATTGCACTTTTCCGCCCGTTTTGTGCCGTTAGGCTTTTCCACGTGACGCGTACACTGAAAGCATGCCAGCCCACATTAAAATATCATTTTTCATGTGTCCACAAACATGACGTATACGGCTGGCTGGCAAACACAGCAAACAAACTACTCACTTCCTGGGTGCCAGATTTTTTTTCACCCAGGTGTTCATTCCTCCCACGTGGAGTTTTTTTCAATTTTCCCCGGCACAAATTAGGAAAATTCTTTTTAGTGAGTTTTAATCAAAAGTGACGTACAATGTTTTACCTCAATTCTTATTTTTTTTATATATGGGTAATTCTCTACCAACTCACACGAAATCGGGAAAAGTTGCCCCGACCCCTCTTCGATTTGCGTGAAACTTTGTCCTAAGGGGTAACTTTTGTCCCTGACAGGGATGGAATAATAGCGAAAAAATAAATTTCGCTTGCGAACCTTCTTCACCCGCGAAAGAGAGAGGAGGCAAATCACGCAACAGAAAATCGCTCTCGAACTTCTCCAAGAAAATCAATCTGCTGATGATTTTTTTGGGAATTTCCTTGTCAGCACCACTTAAACATATTTATTTCACTTTGTTTACACACATTGCCCATCTACAAAATGTGACAGGTCATATTTCGACGTGTGACGTTACACTTGCAAGTGTATTAGTGAAAAAGATGCTCCGCCGAATAATCAAGATGATGATTTTTTTAGATTTCTTTTACCGATCTTTCGTGCGCGAGAGAGGAGAGCCATGCTCCCTTCGGATTTTTTCTCTTGATGAACGTCCAATGATTTTCTTTTGATGATGATTATTCCATCGCCCTGATCACGAATCCGAGGTCCGTTTTTTGATATCTCGTGACGGAGGGGTGGTACGACCCCTTCCATTTTTGAACATGCGAAAAAAGAGGTGTTTTTGAATAATTTGCAGCCTAAAACGGTGATGAGATAGAAATTTGGTGTCAAAGGGACTTTTATGTAAAATTGTACGCCCGATTTGATGGCGTACTCAGAATTCCGAAAAAAACGTATTTTGAACATCACGAGTTATCGTGATTTTACGAAAAAAAGTTTTGAAAAAGTTACTTTTTGCGTTTCTCTTTGTTTCGTCGTCCGTGTCTGTGACCATGAACGGCCATGATCGACGACGACCAACTTTTTCAAAACTTTTTTTTCGTTAAATCGCGATAACTCTTGATGTTTATAAGCAAACCCCTTATGTTTATATATCAAATTTTTTTATAATTGTCTGCTCTACAACTTTGTAGAACATTGTTACACTCTAAAAAATAACCCTTCAAAGTTACAAAAAACACGAAATTTTAAAATGAAAAATTTTGTTCTAAATGAAAAAATGACCCTTCTGGGTCAATGTAGATTCGAAAAGTACATTAAATTTCCCATAAAATGACATGTTCCAAAAAAATTTACAGTCAAGTAACGGAAAATGAGAGAATTTTTAAAACTTTTTTAGTGTTTTTTTCGATGAAAAATACGTTTTTTTCGGAATTCTGAGTACGCCATCAAATCGGGCGTCTAATTTTACATAAAAATCTCTTTGACATCAAATTTCTATCTCATCACCGTTTCAGGCTGCAAATTATTGAAAAACACCTCTTTTTTCGCATGTTCAAAAATGGAGGGGGTCGTATCGCCCCTCCGTCACGAGATATCAAAAAACGGACCTCGGATTCGTGATCAGGGACAAAAGTGACCCCTTAGGACAAAGTTTCACGCAAATCAAAGAGGGGTCGGGGTAACTGCTGTGTGAGTTGGTTCTAATCATCCTGTTTAGTTACAAAAACACTTATTATTTATATCCTTAGTTAAATTGCTGAAAAATATGTATTTCAAAATCAAACTTTTTGACTAAATTTGAGCATCTCATCTCAACGCAAATGAAAAACGCTTCCAAACCTGTTGCTTCCGATTTTCCACACTCCCACAACTCTGTGGTCGCCGTTCAGCGTCCAACCCTTGTCACGCAACAAGTGCCACTTGTTGAGCGTTCCAAGTCCAATTAATTTTAATCTCCCGAGCTCTAGGGGCAACGCGGTATGAAAGGCTTCAAACGGCGATGAATGCTGGATGGGCTTAATTTTTCAATTTCAGTTGTTCGATGTTTTTTGGGGCGGTAATTAGGATTGAATCGATTTGGAAGGGGGGTCATTTTTGACTTTTGAGAGAAAGAGTTTAATGTGTATTGATTTTCAGGCAATTTTTTAATGCACCCAAAATACAGGGTCGAGAGAATAGTTCCACCAAAATTTATTGAGAGCTGAGTGCTAAATTTGAAAGAATAATGCTACTAACTCACACCATCGAAACAACTGTGTTCATTCTGTAATTGAAACAGGAGATATTCAACAAGAGTCATACATCGAATTCTGACCAAACTTGAGTCACCAAGCTGTGGTGAGTGATGCAGTTAACCCTCTACCGCCCAAATTTTTTTCGATTTTTTTTATTTTTCCCGTGTTTAGCAGGTCATTTTGAGCAACTTTTGTTCTACGAAAAACATTACTTCTCTTGTTTTATGTTTTTCTTGTTTCATTTTTTGTATTTTAATTTGCATTTATCTTGTTTAGATTATGTTTGTTTTTGGTAGTTTTTGGCCTATTCTACCACCTCCTATCATTACATTTTGCCTATCTAATTATTTTCATGTTTTTACAGTCATTTTTTCAATATGTTGCTTGTTTTACACATTTTCTTCTATAAAGTAACACCATTATCATTTAAATTGTAAAAAATGCGTAGAGGCATAGTCTGGGATACTAGGGAAATCAATAAAACCACAGCCAAAGTTGACCCCTAAAAAAATGAAATTTTTAAAAACATTGGCAATGTCACATTAAACAAGTAAAACTTCCAACTTACAAATTTGCTAAAATTTTAAGAGTTCTTCTTTCCAATGCTTTTTAAAGATCAAAAATTGGTTGAAAATGGATTTGTGGCGATTTTTTAAATCGAAGCCCGTCTAAAGGCGGGGTTGGGTTGTAGGGGGTTTAGTTATTGCGTTATCATATCATAGGTCCCTGATTCGATTCCAGTAGACACAACTTTTATCTTTTTATTTTTACGCATGAACTTCGCTTCTGAAATGAACTCGAGGCCATTCTTGCTGCTCAGTGTTGGGTGTAGAAAATCTGCTGATATCATTGATCAGTTGAGAGATTTATCATTGCCAATAAATAATATCAAAATTAAAATACAACGAAAATAGGCATGATTGCTTTAAACAAGTGTTTCGAACTCTATCGAATGTTCGAGTGAATTCTATATTTTGAACATGAGAAATAATAGCAAACCTAGCACTCATTGTAGATCATTTTTTTTAATTATTGGCCGCTCAACAACTTTTCATATCTTTGTTCATGCAAAGTAACAGAAAACGTGATATTCTAAAATATTTTTTGTTTCCAACTTTTCAGTTTGCGAGAAATTTTGTCTTAAGAAGTAATTTTGATGCCTGATCAGTGATCACAAATCCGAGTTCCATTGTTCGGTATCTCGTGGCGGAGGGTCAACGACCCCATCTATTTTTTTACATTCGATAAAATACGCGTTTTTTTTTTAAAAAAAGCAGTCTGAAATGGTGATCAAAGGGACTTTTATGTAAAATTTGACGCCCGTTTAAATGGTGCTCTCTAACATATTAACAACGAAAAAATAGAACAATTTTTTTTAATTTTGCCACTTTCCGTTACCCAGATCCCCCAGGAACAATTTCTGGTATAGAACAATATTTTTGTATTCTAAAATTTTGTTTTTGTTTTTTGTATCATTGCATGTTTATTTTTAAAAGTCTATCAATGTTCTATTAAGAGCAGACAAATATAAAAAAAATGTGATGTATAAACATAAGGGGTTTGCTTGTAACCATCACGAGTAATCGTAAAAACGTTTTGAAAAAGTAACTTATGATGACCTTGAACTGAACTGATAACTTTTTCCAAAAATCGCGATAAATCATTATGGTTATCAGCAAACCTTTTAGGTTCTGTAATTTTCTGCTCTGCAATTTTTGAGATCATTGTTAAGCTTATTAAAATAACCCTGCAAAGTTATAAAAACACGAAATTTCAAAATGAAAACTGTTGTTCTAAATGAAAAAATACACTTCGGGGTTTTTGCAGATTCGATAAGTACATTAATTTTCCCACAAAATTAAAAGTCCCAACAAATTTTAACAGTTGAGTAACGGAAAAAAGCACTATTTTTAAAACATTTTTTTTGTATTTTATAAATGAAGAATACGTTCTGAGTACGCCTTTAAATTAAGCATCAAATTTTACATAAAAGTTCCTCTAACACCAAATCTCCAAACAATCATCATTTCAGGCTGCAAATTATTCAAAAACACGTCGTATATGAAACGTTCAAAAATTAAAGTGGTAGTACCGCCCCACCGTCACGAGATATCGAAAATTAGAGCTCGGATTCGTGATCAGGGACAAAATTTACCCTTTTGGGCAAAGTTTCACACAAACCGAAGAAGGGTCGGGGCATCTTTTTCCGATTTCGTGTGAGCAGGCAGAGAATGTCTCATAGTGCTTTTTAAAAGAAAGTTTCGTTGAAATGGTTATTTTAAGGAACTGGGGTGACTTTGACAGTTAATGTGTTTCTTAAAAAATTTTGCCTAAAAATGTGCAAATAGTAATAATTAGTTTAACTTGGCCATTGGCTTTGAATATTCCGTTTGAATAATTCGTGATAAAAAGTTTGTTGAACTTAGTTTATTACCTTTTTAGTAAATGTATATTAGGGTGGTCCAAATCCGTACTTTTTTGGGGCTACCCTCTGAAATCAAAGATTGACCCATCACTAGGCTAAATTCCAAATTTGAGCTCATTCTGACCACGGGAACCCCTCCCTCCAATCGCTTAAAGTTTGTATGGGAAAAATCGTCAAAATGTATGGAGAAAAGCAACTGTTTTACTTTTTTACCTGTGGAAGGCGCCATAGTTATCCGAACCAGGAACGCAGCGCAGCGGATAGCAAACGAAAACGACGACGACGACAAAAGTCGAAGCAGAGAAACAGCGCGCGCGCTTGTAGGTAAACAGGCAGGCAGGCAGGCGAGCAAGCTCGTGAGAGAGTTTGAACCTGAGAGAGAGCACGTGCGTGTACGAATTGGAAATAAACATCGTTGTTAGGTAGCCCCTTACAGCTAGCCGCGCAAAAATGGTCAGTTTTGAGCGCTAATAACTTCGCGGGAAAAAATCCTAAAAATATGGTGTCTTCGGGAAAGTTGTTCTAAATTTAATGAAGGTTCTACATTTGAGAAATGGTAAGAATCGGATAACTATGGCGTCTTACACAGGTAACAAAGTAAAACAGTTGCTTTTCTACATACATTTTGACGATTTTTCCCATACAAACTTTAAGCGATTGGAGGGAGGGGTTCCCGTGGTCAGAATGAGCTCAAATTTGGAATTTAGCCTAGTGATGGGTCAATCTTTGATTTCAGGGGGTAGCCCCAAAAAAGTCCGGATTTGGACCACCCTAATGTATATCAATTTTAGGTTAGGTAATATAAATGTTCCAAATATAAACAACATAAATTAGAAATTGTTTCTTTTAATAAGAATATCATGATTTCAACATTTTTCAATTCTGTTATACTGTTCATGTTCGCATAAATGTCCTATATGCAAAAAACAGCAAGCTGAGAAAAACGCAAGGCAAGTTTGTCCCACACATAATTAAGGCTTAAGGCTAAGTGTTACGGCTAAGTGATTTCCTCCTGATTTCTACAACAAAGTACTGGATGTTTAACGTTTTTCTGAAAAAGCATACGATTTTGAATCAAACTTCATCAATAACTCAATAGTGAAGAAAATACATATGGGACATTTATGCGATAAGGTGCAGTATAAAAGTTGTTCTATCGAAAATGTTATAAATCAAAATATATTTTTTAAATATTTTTCAAAACACCTAAAACTTGTAATTAAAGAACCAAATTAAACTGTTTTTAGTGTAAAATTGACGAAAGAATCCAAATAATGATGCAGTCCGTTTTCCGGTTCAATTCTCAAAAAAAGGAATTCGTTTTACTCCTCCAATCCAAAAGATTGTCGATGAAGCTATAATTCAAAAACAGTCCACCATACTCAGTGCTGGCGTAGCAACAAAATTTGCCTCAAACCGAACCCAATAAATCGTTCCCTCCTTGCCAAATGGTTCCGTCTCCCGGAGGTTGACTCCTTGCTAATCGTTTTTCATATTTTCAGCACTGAAAGAAAGCATCACAATGGCATCAAAAACAACAAAAAAAAAACTCAGTCGAGACCACTTGCAAACAAACTGCAAAACAATTCTTAATTGATACAGCCCAAGAGGATATTGCACAGTGGGTTGTTGTTATGCTTTTTGGTTCTAAATTATGGATTTAAAGTGTTTATGTTTGACGTTTTTTTAATATAAAACTGATTTTATAATTTAACAACTTGTAAATAATTAATTTGTTCGTGTTGTTTAGAAAGCAAAAATTCTATACATTTGTCTATTCAGGTTAATTTTAATTGAAAACATAATTTATTTCAAATTCAACCACAGTCCCGAACAGAAACAAAGGACTCGCAGGACACACAGGGTTTTTACGAACGTCGGCTTGTAGCTTAGGTCATAAACCTAACGACGCCGAATGGAGTTTGTCATAAAAAAAGAAACCTTCCGGACTGGGCGGACAGTAACAAAACAATGCGTTTGGGCGCGTCGTAAACCTCGAGCGGGAAAACTCCTTCAAGTGGGAGGAATGTCTGTTTTCCGGGAGCGAAACAACAAACAATCAGCCACCCCATCCCCTTTTGAGCCGAGTGTGAGGTTATGGGAAAACGATTGGAAGGTGTAGGGTGTTGATGGCTATGATTGATCTGTTGAATTTCTGGACCATTTATAGTTTTGCAGGTTCTTGTTTTTGCAGGATTTTTTTTTAAATTCAAAATTTTTTTTAGTAATCTAAGATTAAAAAAAATCTGTAGTTCGTGCAGACCTGAGTAGTCGAATTCGGAGTCAATAAATCTCCAAAAGCCGGAGTGCCGAAGTCTGCAAATGTCAGCTAATTTTAACAGTAATGTAGGAAGAAGACATTAAACTTGCCTAAGTTTTAGGCCAACAATTGAACGACCTACCTTACGCAACTGAGCCGGAACTGCACGCGGCCACCGATGATTGGGAGTAATTTTACGTGTTGCACGTCCGATATTAAGCAATTATCGGAAGTCGTAAAAAGGTTCGCATTGTCCTCGATTCAGCCGTTGTTGATTGATTTGGCACACACAGAACGGTTACAGCAACGGATGTGCGTGTGCGTGCGGAAATTGAGTGTGGTTATGATCGGGACTTGTAAAAGTAGGACATGGAAAATGACTCACACAATTAATGCGGGAAGAAATTGTAAATAGTATGAGGCTGTAGAAACGATTAGGCTTTTTTTGATGCTTTACATTTACTTAGTCTGATCGTCGATTTTTGATATTTTGACTAATGTTTCGTCAGAGGTGTGTCATTTAAAAAAAAAAAAACGAAAAAATATTGGACCACTTCAGATTACATTTTCGATTGATTTAAGGTGAACCGGGAGGCCAGTTCTTGAACAACTTAAATCAATTTCTGAACTCGACAGTTTGCTTGCTATCGACCTATTTAGCATCTGCAAGAAACAGAACTTCGTAAGATACGGCGTTTTCCCAAAAAGGTGCTTCCAAAAACCGGGGTCATGGTGTCAATATGGCGCTGCCTTCTCGTTTCACCTTAAACAAAACTTTAAAAAATGGAGTCTATTCAAAAATGAAGCATTAATCCAAAATGAAACCCTTATTTAGGCAGTTCATACAATCACTGGTTTTGGGTACCGTCATCTGGGGTGAAACGGGACACATGGGGCGAATTGGGACAGCTGTTTTAGCCTTGTTACTGCACAATATTTGGATTTTTTTTTTATTCTCTATTATAGAGTTTTTCAGCCAGAGGCTGGTTCACCTCTTTTGGATGATTTGACTTCGTGCTTGAAGTCGACCCGGTTGCAATGTTGTTTTTAATAAATATTGATTATAGATCATAGAAAATTTTTGAATCTTTCAGAAATTGTATAAATTTTTCCTCCATGTTCTTGTCGTTCGCAAGACAATCTTTGGATGTTTTTGATTGTTTTTGGACAGAACAGACATAGATCAACAAAAATAGTGGATCGATTTCCAAATTTCAAGCTTTTAAGTGCTCTAAAATTCGTTGTCCCTTTTTAGACTGTAGTCCCGATTCGCCCCAGATGACGGTAACACTGTTTGTTCTTTTCTGTCATGTAGAAAGAATACAACAAGACAACAAAAATGTTTTCTAACTTTTTGGACCCACAGAGAAACATTGTAGGGGAGAGTGGGGAGACTTGATCCCCGGGGAGACTTGATCTCAAGCCTGTATCTCGTCAGTATGTGGGTAAAACAATTAGCTTTGTTCTAGAAAGTGGTGCGAAATTTACTAAAACTTATTGTAGAAAACAAAGAAAAAAATTAAAAAAAATTATATTGAATTACACACATTTTTCTAAAACGTGCTGCAAAAAACTTCCAAGAGATCTTTTTTCATTGTTTTGATAAGTGTAGAAAACACTCAAAAATTATTCAAAAAAAATATTTTTTATACATGGATTGTTTGATAAACATATCAACTCCAAAATCCTTACGCATTTGACGTTGAAATTATCGTCAAACTATTTTTACAATCAATTGTTTAAAAAAGTGCGTTTAGGGATACTTGATCCCTGCATTTTTACAGTCACTGGAATCAGCCTCAAGATCAAATAATTGGGCTGGGTTTTCGTACATAGTTTCCTTAAGTATAGTTGTACATAACTTACTGCAGTTTGAACCATTTTTCAAAAGTTATGTGAACAAAAATTACCAGCTTTTGTAAACATGCTCAATTTTGGTCTAAAAAAGACAATTTTAAGTTTTTAAATATTTTGCATGCTAAACATGTTATATTTTGAACACAAACGTACAGGTTCAATGTGATGTTGCTGTAACTTATAGAAAATTCAAAGTTTGGATGAATAAGAAACATTTTGCTTAAGATTTTTTCAAAATGTTGAAAGGGGGATCAAATTACCCCCAACATTTTGAAAATGCCGGTTTAAAATATTTTTTTAAAGCGCTTGGCATGATTCTAAGAGTTTATCTGATGAAATACCCTTACCAGCCAAACATAGTTGAATGTTTAAGCTTTGAATTTATGCAAAAAGTTCATAGTTTTGTGAGAAATTGACAGAGTTATGTGCGATACAAAAAAAAGGGATCAAGTCTCCCCTAAATGATAGATTTGATAGTCCTGGTTAGTTTTATATTATTAAGTGATCAATATTTATTGGTTTAAAATTTCCCGGGAATCTCGAAACGAGTTGTAATGTTCTCAAATCAGATTTTTAGCTCTGTACACAATACTGAATAAAACGAAGCAGTCATTTCTGAATATCAATGTTGAGTACATAAAATAAAAATTTGTAAAATACCATTTAAATAACAGGATCCAGGCTGATTCATTAATATTGTTGTTGTTTTGTTTTTTAATATGAATTAAACAAAATACAATTGTCGTTATCATTTATAACAAATCCTCCACTAAAATAGGATAGAATTTACGATCGTTTTTTCTAAATTTGAGTTCAAATAAAAAAAAATGGAAATAACAGGTTTGTTATTTGAAAAGATTTTTTTAATGGAAATCCATTGAACAAGTCCTGAATTTCATATATATTTTTCTTTTTGCTACTAAAAATACCAATATTTTCAAATTATTCCTAAAATGATTTATTAGTTAAAACCTCAAACATAAGATAGTTTGTAAAAAATCAGTTAATAGTTTTTGCGCAATTTTCATAATAAAAATATATAATTGTTAGGGCTAGTGATTTTTCGTGATTTCGCGGAAACCGCGTAATCCGCGAAATTTGCCTCTGGCCGTGAAGTTTGGTGAATACCGTGAAATGCCGCGAAATTTCAACAATTTAATGATAAACCGCTTCTCAGTGCATTCATGCTTTATTATTGAATTCAAACAATTCACAAGATTTATAACAAGCATTTTGGAAGCAAATTGCAAATAAAAAAATGCATGTAAGATTTAGAACTATTTTTGAACATATTTTTCATTACAATATTCTAAGAAAAGCAGGTAATTGATGGTTCATTTCCAGCAAAATGTCTTTATTTTCAAAAATCGAAAAGGTTGTAAAAGAACATTATTAAACACTTATTTTAAAATCTTTGTAAAATTAATGGACGATGAACAAGTTCCATTTAATGTGAGGAAAATAAGGCCAAAATATTTGAATGTTTTTATTATACATTTTGCTTTTAATAAATAATATAAAACATGTTGAAATAAAGTTTACTAAATATTTTGCAATGTAAATGAAAAAAAACTGCTATTAATGAAGTATTGCCAGAACTTAATTAAAATACTCCAATTTACCTCTTTCTGAAACTAGATTCTACTTTTGCTGAATATGACATTTAGGAGATATTTTAGCAAATTAAATTTCTTAAATGTCAATAAAATTATAATATGTAGCTGAATCAAAAATTCAATAATTCAACTTCTTCAAAATTTCTCCAAATTAATCCAATGCAGTTTTTTCCAAAACAAATAAATTGTGTCAGAGAGTTTTATTTTCTATCTTTAACTACTGTTAAATTTTAAGACACTTTCCTGAACAAAATCATGCTAAAAGAACACATGTATTTTAAGTCAAATTTTAGCAGTTTTCCGAGTACCGTGAAATTGCCACGAAATTTCAATGTTTTGTTATTGGCATGCCGCGAAATTTCGATTTTGCTGCCGTGAAAAATCACAAGCCCTAATAATTGTATAATAATACTAAATAAATGAAGAAAATGAACAAACCGAGTGTGAAAAATTTAGTCTTTGAGCACAGAAAGATTACCCATCAAATTTGAATAAAAAAATAGACATATTTTTAAACTTGTATTATGAATAAAATGCAAAAAAGTCAACATTCTTAATAAATTTCAAAGAACATGTTTCATGTTGTTGATTTTATTAGGGGAACTTTAACCCTATGGATCATTCGCTCCCGTAACATGTTTCATATATTAATATAAATGAGATAGTCAAAAATATAAAATTCATGTGAAGAAAATAATTGAGCTTTTCTGCTTTTTCTGCTGGTAAAACTTGACTAAAACTCTGTAACAAGAAGAGTCCAAAAATGTCCAAGTGTGAGATTATAAAAGGAAATTTAATTCCCAAAAACTTTGTCGAAGAGAGCATGAAGATCCGAGTTTCTACCAGGTTCTACGATCTGTCACACCTAAACAGCGTTATTGTTATAAAACCAGCCTAATATCCACTTTTTGGTACCGTTCCAGGAAATTAAATATCAAATGTATTATTTTTTTGCGTTAGGATAATTAAATTAAATTAAAATGTTTCTTTTAATGATTTATTTTAAAATAATACTTGAATATACATCCATATTTGACCATCTGACAGTTCAAAATATAGACAAATCTGGATCCTTTGCAACTGGAAGCATCCAAATTGGTCAATTCTACCAAAAGTTATGAGATTTTTAAGGAAAAAAAATAGGGTCAAATGACTACCCGAGCGTTTCAGTGTTAAAGTTGGAACTTTTTCTTTAGAAAATCTCAAATCTATATTAATCTTAATGAAAGCTAAGAAACCTAGTTAAATTTTTCAAATGAAACATTAAAAACTTTACTAATGATCAATTAGACGTTATTAACTAAATTTGCTTACTTTTAGGCTGAAATTTGTAAGGAAAACAGTGACTACCAAAGTCATCAACGGTTTTTTTTATAAATGAACATGGACATTGTAACTAAGCGTCCTTCATGTTGAAAGACAATCACACCGTCTTTGCAGACTGAATACTAATATTAGACGGGACAAACATTGAACGAAAAGCTCCAGAAGGCGGGAAACGAACTCGCACCCCATAGCAACTTAGGGATCGGCAGCCGTAGCCGCTATCTACCGCGCCACGGGGCCCTTCAAAAATATAAATCATGAGAAAAATCTTATAGCTTAAAGCATATTTGAATAATTAATTGACATCCTTTCAATGTCATTAATTTCACCAAAAACAATCATGTCAATTTGAAAAAAAAATATATTTTTGCCTTTTTTTAATTTTTAAAATGAAATAAAGGATAGGCAGACTGCTTTAGAAGAACAGTTTTAAATAAAAAAATACAAAATCTAATCAAAATACTATTTTTGGGATTTTAAATTCAAAATGTAACTATCTGTTTTCATTACCAATTTTATAATATTCGAAAAATTTTAGACATTTAGCTTTTGATTTTTTTATATTGAAAACAAAAATTCAACTCATGTTTTAAATCTTCACTCATCATTTTAAAATTAAAAAATAAATAAATACGTTTTCCATCACTTTAAACAAAAATAACACCAACTTGTCACATCAATCAAGCGCGAATTTTTCATTTCGTCCAGCGAGTCACACAGAGCAGGCCTGCACCACGATTTTCAATTAATTTTCAATTAATAAAGCTACCGTTTCGTCGTCACCCCCCAGTGTAGCATAACGACTAAAAATGTTTACTCACTCTGTTGCACTACAGCGAATAGTCCACTAACTGTTGAAAACCCGAGTTTTAGCAGTCACTCAACCGGAAACCACCAAGTGAGGGCACAGGAACAGCTCACTATTAGCACAACAGAAAACTAATTACCCGGCAGCTCGAAAACCTCAAAATCAATTCGGATTCGGAATTCACTTTGGACAAGACCTGGGCAACACCTTGGGAGGACCTGACTTGAACTCTTCACCCTGTCGAGAGGAACGGTTAGACGCGATGTGAACGGCTCCGGTGGAAACTTTCATTATTTATACCCAGCCAGCCTGGGCCCAGAGTGTGGAGACAGTGGCAGGCAGTTTGGCCGTTTTTCCTGCGGGAGCACGATCGAGGCGACATCTAGCGAGCGGTGCGCCAAAGTCGTGCAGTATACGCATGTTCCCGGAGTTTGGCGCGAAAAACACGAAGCAAGAAATTTGTACCATCAATTCATCGTAGTGTGGAGTTTACCACCAACGAGCTGGGCGGAAAGGGGTGGTGGGTGATGGCTTTCTCATTCTTTCACAGTCACTTTTATCTGTCCTCGTCTAATCCGAGGTGTCGTCGCTTGCGATGTTCGCATCTATCTATGATTCTGTGGTAACATGTACACAGAAAAAAATCTATTCTCGAAACCGTGAAGTCAGTTCACGATTATGAGAACCACGAAGGAATATATTCACGTTTATGGTGCAAATGCACCATACTCATGAATAAATTCCTTCGTGGATCTCACATTCGTGAACTTAATTCACGATTACGGGAATTGATTTTTTTCTGTGTAACAGGTTGTGGGAAAACAGGGGATAATTTTACTACTGGCGTTACCTGTTGATCCTTAGCAGAAGGTTTCACAACCAATTTCAAACAACTTTTATAGTTGTATGAGAGAGAACAATGAAGAGTTTAAAAATTGATTTATTCATTCCAGTTTTTTTTTCACGTGTATAGAGAAAACTCTTTTTACGCGGTGGCGCTACGCTTTTTGTTTCGTAAATTTCTCTGAAACCATACAATATTTTTGCTAGCTTCTAAAAGCGTTTTGTAGATCTGAACAAAACCTTACGTAGAAAGATGTTTCACTGTATGTAACGCGATGCGTTACGTTTTAAATTAACTTGTTTCACAGGCATTCAATTTCACAAAATGCTTATTTTTATTTATTTACATTTTTGACGTCAGTTTTCAAAGTAGAACTAAATTCAAACTTGAACTTAGTCGAAATATTGAAAAACTGCACCATTTTCTAAATAGCCCCTTAAAATTTGATTTTAACTTGAAAAAAGGCGATTTTTCTTAACAGTTTCCAGAGTATAAATTTCTGTAAATATTTTCATCGCATAGTTCCTGTAAAATTGAAGAAACATTGAAGATTTGATCCTAGTTGCTGAGATACAGCGGTTAAAAGAGAACAAAACAAGACAAAATTTGAATCATGACTAGCATTTCAAAATGGCCAAATATTCAAAATAACTTTCAGACCTTTTGTAATTTTAATCTTAATTTCAAAAATTTCAAAATATTTTTTTTCGAAAAGATCAGGAAAATTTCAAAAAGTTTAATTTGTTAACATTGAAAATTAAGCCAACTAACCAGATCGATAAAGAGGTTTCTCTGTAACAAAGTTATTGAATTTGGCGGGCATAAGAGATAATGATACCCTAGCTGTACTGAGCTCAAATCCCAAATTTGAGCTTGATTTGTTTTGACACTACTTGGCACTCTGGCTTTGTGGGATAAACTCAAAAAAAAGAGCTTTCTAAGTATTGCCATATTTGAGTCTCTGGCAATTTTTGTAATTTTCAAAAATCTGACAAACTTATAGTTTGTGTTCCAGGGAACAACTTTGCCAAAAAACTTCTTTGGTTCATCTGATTCTTGACATGTCAAAAGCTTTTACATTGCTGGATAAACTTTGTAAATCACATATTTTACAAGTTGCGGCAACTCTTTAAAAATATTATTTTGTGATAAGGCAGATGCAAATATTTTTCAAAGTTTTTGTCCCTCGGCTCTTGCCGGGGTCGAGGGGGAGACAAAAAATAAAAAAAAAAAAAATATTGAAATAACAAGCCATAGTTTCAACATTTGCATGGTATAGTGTTTTAAAATGCATTTTACACTAGTTCAGTTGTTTTGCAATCATTAGCTTTCAAAAAATGTAAAATTTGACAAAAACTAAAAATTTACGAAACAAACATCGAAAATTTTCAAAAATTCAAGAGATTTTAAAATCAACCCAAACATGCTAAAAATGATTCTAAACGCAGGGGATACATTTTAAATTGATTTAAACTGATTGCATTTAAATTTTCATTGAAATATTAAAGTTGTTTTTAAAAAAATATTTTTTCGCCCCCTGATTTTCAGGCCAACTTTGAAGAGGGGGGAGACAAAAACTTTTAATAAAATTTGTACCAGCCTTAGATGGTGTCGATAGTGATGTTCCATTCAAATTCAAAATTTTCCCTAAGTCGTAAGTTGTAGTTTGTTTTTTTCCCAGGAATTTCCGGAGTCCAGGTTTGCACCCAAACAATATAGATCCGTTAGAATAAGGAGGGTTTCCAGCTGTCAAAAAATAGTTAGCTTAAAAACCAGAATTTATACGGAGATTTTTTTAAAAATTGAAAATTTTAACATTTCCTGGGCAAATTTCACCTTTTTTTTCCTGTAGGATTGTTTAGCATGTCAAACTGAACCAAAAAACGTTTTTTAAACAAAAATGTTTTTCGAAAAATAAAATTTATTTAATAATTATTTCAATAATTTATTTGAAAACCCCGCATCACCTTATCTAATTTATATGCCTTGGTTTGTACATACAAAATGCTATCAAAACTACAATTCTAGGACGAGTGGTTTCGGAAATAACTCTTACACAAAATAAAGTTCACGCACATACATCTCACAAGTGAGATTTTTAGGGCCTCAAGGATGCTTTATTACCATAAATTCTTCAACATATTTATTAGGGTGTAACACAAATGACTTTCTGGCGGATATTAAAAATTCAAATTCAAAGCTCCTGCTCTTGTAACGTACAATCAAGCTCATATTTGGGACTTGGTCTCAGTGCGCCCACCGGAACAAGCCCCCGCCTTAAAGTTATGTTTGTTACATCCTAATATTCATAGAACTCATCAAAATGATAGGGCAGCGAATGACCAAGAAGGTTAAAGCTGCCAGAAATAAATGAATTAACAACAACATCAAAATGATCTTTTGTTATTTATTTTTGTTATATGTTACCCGTTTACGGATTCTTTGAATTGCTTGCGCAGATAATTTTTCAAAGACAAAATTGATATGATTTTGTGAATTCGACTGTTGTTGTTCTTTTTGATGTGCTTTGTCAGTCAGTTTGATGTTTACCTATTTAATAAAATTATCCAAAGTGTCCCCTTAAGAGGTATCGTTGGACAATCTCAAATAAATGGTCTAGTAGTTTTTGACTGATACGCCGAAAAAAGCCACCTCGCTACTTAAAAAAAACAAAATGCATATTTCTTCAAAAAAAGCTCATAACTCGATAGCAAAGTTTTTGCATTTTTCTGTTCCACTTAACATACAGCAATTCCCCACGAAAACAGCATGGAAAAAAACAAAAGTGCTATTTTTCTGGGGGTTCCCTGGCCGAAATAATTAGACCCGTATTTTTTTGTTTGGCCATTATGGTGACCTACGCCGTGTTAGGGTGGTCTGAAAAATGGCCATTTTCGTCGATATTTGCAAAAACCACTTTTTCGAAAAATCATAACTCCTCGCCATTTCAACCGATTTCAATTGTCTTATACGCAAATGAAAGGTGATAATTTGGCCTTTCAATGAAAAAT
Source organism: Culex quinquefasciatus (assembly GCF_015732765.1). Classification (NCBI taxonomy): domain Eukaryota; kingdom Metazoa; phylum Arthropoda; class Insecta; order Diptera; family Culicidae; genus Culex; species Culex quinquefasciatus. Next base: position 141,028,003 of record NC_051862.1, on the reverse strand, counting down.
AATAAGAAGTTTCAAAAATCTAGCCTAACATATGAACAGGGCGTATGAAAAATTAAAATGCCGTTTTGATGGTGTCTGGACCAAAGAGCCTATGTCTGGAAATATTTTTATCGGATTTCCTGGACATTTTTACGTAACATATAAAAAAATGGGAGGAGTTCATTAACAGGATTCTAAGATATGATGTTTTGAAAATAAAATCCGTGTTTCTCGACGCGCCGCGCGCAAAAACCGGAAAATGACGAAACCGGCCAAAAATTAACTTTTTTCACTAAAACTGAGATAACTTTAAAATTTCAGCGATGACCTATACATGTCTGGGTACCAAAAAGACGCAACTTTTGGTACCCAGACATGTATAGGTCATCGCTAAAATTTTCTTACGCCGTACGATGTAATGCACCAGACCCATCCCAAGAAGGTCTTACAGTTCATTGACTGTATTGCGCCGAATTGGGATAAACCATGTCTGCAAAATAACCCCTCGTCTTCCGATCCAATGGATACGAGTAATTTGTAGTATGGACAGTAAACAGGGTACATCACAAAAGATAGCCTTCTCAGGTGGTCGCAGTGAACTTAACCCAATGCCCATTGGGCAACAATAAAAAAATACGGCGTAGGTCACCCTAATGGCCAAACAAAAAAATACGGGTCTAATTATTTCGGCCAGGGAACCCCCAGAAAAATTTTGAGCCCGATCCGACTTTTGTTTTTTTCCATGCTGTTTTCGTGGGGAATTGCTGCATATATAAAAAATAAAACAATAATACGGTTTTTTAGATTTAAATTTTGAGTTGTGAAAAGATAGTTAATATATTTGGTATTTTTATAGATTGTAACAATATTTATATAACCTTCAACTTTTCCCAAGACACCTAATCGATCAGAAAAAAAACCTTCGATTCTTGTTTTGTATGGATAGCTGACAAAATTGTAATGTGATTTGTATGGGCAAACCAATGATGCAAAGTTGGAAAATTTTAGTGAAATAAAAAATACAGATTCGAGTACTGAATTGCTCAAATGGAATTTAGCCCGAAAAAAGAAAAAAAAATTCAGGCTAAATACCATTTGAGCAGATTGCAAAGTGCACTGGAATATTTTGCAGGAATCTACCGTAGCTAAACTAAAGAACCGAAATCATTCGATTATGCTAGAAAAGGTTTTTGCAAACAACAAAAAATTCAAAACTCCTTGGCTCAGAAAAGCTCAAAACGCCACTTACTAATGTGGAAATCAGTAACCAAATTGACCAATATACTCAAATAGTGTATTAGCTGTGTAAACAGTAAGTTAGCTTGAGTTCAGTGCTATGAAACCAAACAAAAATACTCACAGCTTGTTAGTTTTGACCGTATATTTGGAACCTTAGGAGGATACCTTGTAGCTTTGGTGGTTGAAAATTACAAACAATGTGCGTACGAAATACCGTCATCTGGGGCGAATCGGAACTACAGTCTGAATAGGCACAGCAGTGTTTAGAGCACTTAAAGGTTTTAAATTTACCATGAAAGGAGTTGGGGTGAGTCTGTTCTATCCGAAACCAATCACAAAAATAAAAATACTGTGCTCTGACATGGTTAAAACTGCTGTCCCAATTCGTCCCAGTTGACGAAACTGGTAAATAATCATTATTTTAGCTGCTACCTGTTATTAAATAAAGAATTTTTTAATATTTTTTAAAGAGGAAATAATCAAACATCGATTTAATTTCATTACAACTTAATAAAAGTGAAATATTGAAATCACAATTCATAACAACAGCGAAACCTTTAACCTCGGTAAATATGGTTTGAAAATACAGGTATGTTGTATCCACCTCATGCTGAATAATGTAGTGCATACTTTAACATCACCTGTATGTTAAACAGAACAAGTTAGTAAAGTATGATATAACGAAACAGGGAGCAGTACATAAGCAAAGCATATGCGTTGACTGGGCGAATTTAATACACGTCAAAGATCAATGGAGGAGTCACATTTGCATAGTTATGGGAAAAAATCTAGAAGTGACGTTCATGTGCGTCGCCAACGTGTGTAAAATTCCGTGGAAAAAAGGGAGAAAATATTATCTTATTTGACGCGGAATAGGCTCTGTATGAGGGGAGTCTTGCCCACGTGCTGCTGGGTAAGATGTTTTAGTAAGTGATTACACCGCCAAGTACGCCGTCGAACATAACATATTTACATCATTAGCTCAGATCAAAAGACTTTATAGGCTGAAGCGTGAATCAGTATCAATAAGATAGCTTAGAAGAGTTTGACAGTGATTGAAAGAGTGACCTATCGTCATTTTTATTTGAAAAAGTTTAAAGAATGGCGATTTATTTAAAGTACTATAGTGGTTGAGACATTGATTCAGAAATGTAAATTTAAAGCGACAGAAAGTTGTATTTTACTAGACAAATAAGACAATTTTATCTTCAACATAACATAGAAGAAATCTGCCTCCAGCTTCGGGATGAGTTGCTTATGAGTCAGCATAAAATTGGCAATGCTCGGAAGCCTAATGTTTCCCATAGCATGAAAGCCACGTAAATACAGCAAAGTGCGCCTAATTGAACCATTCCGGGGTGGGTGCAGATTAGGGTGGTCCAAATCCGGACCCAGGGGTTACCCCCTGAAATCAAAGATTGACCCATCCTCCCTCTATTCGCTTGAAGCTTGTATGGGAAAAATCGTCAAAATGTATGGAGGACATTCATTAAATTTAGAACAACTTTCTCGAAGACACAATATTTATAGGATTTTTTGCTGAAGAGTTATTAGCTTGCGAAAAGGTCCCTTTTTGCACGGCCGGCTCAAAGGGACAACATAACAGGCGCACTTCCAGGCAGGCAAGCGAGCACGGACGTGCTTTTAAAAATATGGTGTCTTCCGGAATACATCTGAGAATTGATAAAGAATTGATCCATACATTTGGACAATTTTTCCCATACAAACTTCAAGCGATTAAAGAGAGGGGTTCCCGTGGTCAGAACAAGCTCAAATTTGGAATTTTGTCTAGTGATGGATCAATCTATGATTTCATCCCCGAGAAAGCTCGGATTTGGACCACCCTAGTGTAGATGCATGTGTGTGACAAACACTTTAAATCTGCAACCCACGCCCACCCACAGCCGCCGGTGTTGTCATGGAAGGGCGAAGTTGGCATTTGAAGGATGTTAACTTGTTGCAGTGTCATTTAGGGCGGTAATCAATCCGTATTAAGCTTAATTGAGCGTAAAAATAAAAATTTAAGTATCGGGCGCCACCGGAACTGGTCACTCAGGGAGCAATCGTTTCACTAATTGCACAATAGGGAGCATGTCATTAAAAATAGTATTAGTGAATGATGTTGTGATTATATTACTCATATTTTTTTTTGTAATTTTTCGTAAAAACAGTGTATGTATGTATGTATGTATGATCCCCATACCCGCAGGCAACATGGTCCCGAAACACATGTGAGCGCTAGGTGAACAATTCGATCATCTTTTACTCCCTAATCTGTACACCCACGTGCATAAGTTTTTTTGCACGAATTTTAATGCTACAAATACCGGCGCATAGAACAAAATGCTTTCCCGCTTCCCTCCCCAAGCGCCGGAAATTTGTAGCGGGTGTAGGGACACTTTGCATAGACGCCCTTGTTCCCATCACGTCACTGAGGGTATGGAGCGACGAGAAATTAATAAGCATGCCCCCTCAGCCGAACCTTCATTAGAGAAGCAGGCAATCCACAACTCACAGCGAACGACTAAGGGAACACTCTACCGCGTATTTAGTGGAAATTGGCGTAGTTAGTCTTGAGTGGAATGAGTGAATGTTAGCGTATAAGTGAAAGTTTTTTTTTGTATTATAACAAGAACGGGCTCACCAAATTATGTATCTTCAATACCAGCTTCATCTTCAGTATCAGGAGTGGTCCGATTTGATTAACTTGAGATCCGTCGACAAACTTGAAACAGCCAGATTTTCGCCGAGTTTGAACACGTCACCGACGGACCCAATGGTTGTCCGAGGAAACGCACCGGATGAAGATCACCATCCGCCGATAAGTTGCTACCAGGAAATGTTGACGTTGAAATCCGGAAAGCAGCTCAATTTTTTGCAACAGGCTCGGAAAATCCAGAAAGATGTGCTCCTGAAGTCACGCTGGTACCCACCGTCAGGACGCCTTTTCCGCGACCACCACCTTCTCCACTGGAAATCGGCAGAAATAACGGCAATTTTTTGCATTTTTTGAAACGAAATTGTAGGAGGAAATTGACAGCGAATTTTTTTTCCGATCCGAACACACGCGAGGCTTACTTCGATCCTTGTAATTTTTCGTAAAAACAGTGTATAGATTATTGCGCAATTCTCACTAACTTGGACATCGCACTAAATTATTGCTATCGATCGCACTATTGCGACTTGTCAAACTAGCTTAGGAAATTTTTAATTTTCTCAAAAAATGATCAAAGCGAGCCGATGCTGCTCACCTGTCAATCGCAATTTTAAAGTGCGAATGTCCAGTTTGGTGGAAACTGCGACTGGAAATGTAAATAAACTGCTGGTTGCCTAGTTTTTGGAAATTTTGCTGTCAAAAGTGCGAGAGAAAAGTGCGGGCCAAATCCAAGTTACAGTGCAAGGATCAATATGTACCCTTCAAATTAACACTGACTTTGTATGTCCTTATGAAGCAACGAAACGGGTTTTTTTTTTCATCACCCAAAATAAAAGTTCTGAAAACTTCAATATCTCCTCAGCACTCTGTTCAAAAACAACAGAAAAGTTTAAAATGTTTACACTCTTCTTAACTACGTCATAAAAACTCTAAGACTAGTAAATTTTATTTCAATAACACCAACCAACAAAATTTCAGCAAATTCTCATTTCACTTAAAGATAATAAAATTGTATTTGAGAATGAAAAACATTTGTATTATTTAGTATTGTAATTTGAACGAAAAATGAACCACACAAATTCTTCATGAAATTTTGATGGAAAATGTGTGATTCTGAGGCTTCTATTTTTTGCTTCCCAAGAGTTGAGAGGGTTCAGAAAAGTTGTTAGTAGGTGTAATCAGTTAACATTTTGATATTAAATAAAAGAAATGTTTAATGTATTGAGTTGCAACCTTGGTAAAAACATGTTCTTTATGAAAATCATTGCACGGGTTAATCCCCAGTATAATTACGCCAACCATTTTCTACATTAATGTTGTGTGGTGTTACTCAACGTGCAAAGGTCAACCACGCCGTCAGTTCAGGGATCATTCTACCACTAACCAACACTTTCCATCAATATTATGTTCTAGAAACACATTGCACTGTGGATGTCGTAACGGTTGGTTACCTTCGTGGCTAGGATTACCTACAGGGCACACCAATGGCTGATGAACCTAGGACGGCCCCGGCCTGCCACCAGATAAGGTCAGACTTGTTGGCATAATTGATACTGATTCATTTAATACGACTTTGGCTTATCAGACAGACCCCGGGGGAGAGGGATATCCATTTCCTGTGTGTGGGTTATAAATCCGCCAAAATCGGGGATAATTGTATGCACTTGCGTGGGTGGCTTCGGTTGAGGCTTGGGAGAGATTAAGCGCTCCCAAATCCTTTCATCCCTAGCACTTTCACACTTTTCCAGGTGACTAGCAGCCCGGTCCCGGGAAAAGATAAACACCCCCTCTTGCAAATGTGGGATTTCGGTAATTTGAAGCTACGCGTGTATTTTCATTGCCGGTTCGTAAATCACATATCTAAATGTAAATGTGTGTGTGAGTTTTTTTCGTAGTTGGTTTTACCAGCACAAAAAATAAGAGAGACTTGTGATTAACTTTGACATCAGACGAAACCGTACTATAGGTGTAGTATACGTACCAACTCAGTTCTTGTGACACCCGGCAGCTGCATCAGGAACGGGTTGTGAATGTTGGTATGACGATGTTAATTATCGCGTAACCTTATCTACATGTGATGGTCTGAAGTTGTACAGATAAGGACCGTTTCGGGGAAATTTACGTGGGAAATAATTTAACGCTTTGATTGTTGTTGTTTTGTACATGTGATGTAGCATGTTTTAAGTTCAAATCAAATAAAATTCATGTTAATGGTTAAATTAACACAAGCACTATATGTTTAATAATAATTGAAGTTACTCGGATTTTCCGAAAAACAAAATGAGAAGTTTTGACGTAGACTTACGTCTTTGTCGAAGGTACTGGGGTGTCATTCCAAAAAACCCGGGCCGAAGGCCCTGGATTACTGCGTCATCCGTCAAACGCTTATATCTTCCTTCCCTCTAATCGAATCGACACGATTTATGTGCCATTCGATTCGAAAATTATTCAGCAATTTGCTATAAAACTTTCATTGTTGGCAAAATAGTTTAACTATTGAAACAATTGAATGTTTTAAAATGTTTTCAAAATGCAGAGATTTTGCAAGCAAAATGAGCGCTTCCCACTCACGGACGGGAATGTCAAGTACCTATTTTGAGGGGAAAATCATCCGAGCAACGCGACCGAGTGTCGGTCGCGAAAAAGGAGGGGAAGTAGCGGGCCGAAATCATACATAAGAACGTGCGCCAGAGCCCATTCCATCATTCACGTCTCAGACGTCGGACCGGCAGCAGCAGCAGCAGGAAAGCTCAGCCCAGAGCAGCAGCAGCAGGAGAGAGGGACCAGAACTGGAAAAGAAGTGCGCATCGCCTTCTCGTCGTCATCGTCAGCCAGTTGCCTCTCGATGGCCGGACCGTTTGGATCTTTCGTGGTTGCTGTGGTTCGGAGGTGCTTCAATCCCCATCCCTCGTCCCACCCGGGACGAGGCATCAACAAGATGAGGCGCGTGCCTGCTGCCTTCCGCCGAAAAGCCTCTCGTGGGTCAAGCCTTGGTTGTTAAACAATCGGGACATCCAACTAGCTCGTCGCATTCGCGGCGAGCGCTTCTGAAAGATTTACGTCTCATCAAATTCTAGTGTTGAAAGAGTTGCCCTCGTCCCACCCGGGACGAGGCAGCGAGCTAATTTGAATTTAAATTTCAGGAACAAATTTTGGTCTTCGGGGCGACAGATTGCACAGCTTTCTGAGGCTGCTCTCGCCCCCAACCCCTATGCCCCCTCTCCCCTCCCCCATTCGGCTCGCTAAAATTCCTTCGTCTCTTTCTTTCCTCTCTTTGCCGTTCGAATGGGTGTTCCTTCCAATATATATAGCTAATTCTTCAAATTAATATATGGAAAACCCACATGTCCACATATCTAAATTTTACGTAAGTCTACGCCATTCCGGTTATGTCTGTGACATAACTACTTTGACTTTTGGTGTCTACAGAAGAGTTACAAAATTAAGATTAAATTGGATTTTCCGAAAAATGTGATGTTTTGGAGACTCAATTTCTTCTGAAGGGTTGTTGCAAATGGAAAGAGGCAACTTCTGGCTTGGTTGAAAGTTAGGATGGTTATTGATTAGTTTGCTTGTTTTGGGAAACCTAACTTTCAAGGAGTATTGATACTTGCACAGCAATTTGAATTTAGCCCGCTCTTTCTCTCCCAGTTTTGACAACAAGAATTCGAAAAACTAGGCAAACTTTCAAACGGATTTTCCACAAAACTGAAACTTTGCAAATTAAAAAGTTTTGATATTTTTTTAGGATTTTTTTAGGAAGTCCAAGTTAGAGGGAATTGCGGAATATTTTTGGAATTCTAGAGTAAATTTTTAAAACAACTTATGATTCATGGGTTTCCTATGCAGACAGGACCTTTTGAAAATTTATTCTAGAATTATTATTTCTTTTCTGGAATGTTGTTAAGCATACCAATCCAAGCAGCTTTGTCCAAAACATCACATTTTTTCGGAAAATCTTATTTACACTTAGATTTGTTATCTGTGCAGTGGTGTAATTACGGAAAAATGGGTAGGAATGTTAGTCTGAAGCTTGAATGATAGAGTCCGCTAAATCGGCTAAATAAAACAAAATATTCAAAAGTTGATAACTATTTATTGCGCTGGAAAATTCGAGAAGATATGAGAAATTTCTACTAAAAAGTGTTGAATTGTGATTCCAAGGAGATGGGAAAGTTATTATTAAGAATATTTTTTGTTACCGTAAACTGGGGTCAATCGGGACACATGGGGCGAATTAGGACAGCAGTTTTAACCATGTTGGAGCACAATATTGTGATTTTTCTGGTTGGTTTCGGTTAGAACAGACTCAGACCAACAAAATGTGTACATCCATTTCCAAATTTAAAAGCTTTAAGTGCTCTAAAAACTGCTGTCCCTATTCAGACTGTAGTCCCGATTCGCCCCAGATTACGGTATTCAATATTCTCAGATAGAATTAAGGTCAATGTATTTTGTTTTATTCTGTTATTTTTGGCAATGCGTTCTAGTATCCGAATATTTTCAGAAGAAAATTCCTCGAGTTTTACGTAATTGCCTTAAGATTGTCATCTTCTCAGTTTTTATTGATGACCACTAATATACGTAACGATTCCATGTGTTCAACTTTTTCCCAATGCAGAGCCTGATTTAGAGGGTAAATGTTGTGTTTTTGTGTGTACTGCTCAATCTATAATGTCTTTAAAGAGAAAATGGTAATCTTGAGTAGAGTAGAAGACCAACAAAGAATTATGTATCCATATTCACTATAAAAAATGTCAACAATAAAAAAATGCTGAATAAATCAATGTTTGTGCTTGAAAATAAAAATAAAAATAAAAGATTCTTGGTACCTTGAATATTTTGTCAGTGCATTGTGTGTCAACAGTGACATTCAGTGTAAAATGAAAGTTATTTTTTTATTTTTGCTGTGTAGCCCAGGCGCTATTGCCCACGATACCCCAAAGATCATCATCTTAAGAAAAGTGTAACATGATATCAACCTCTTTCTCAAGTTATGCGAACACTGCTAGGGATGATTGGAGTAAAAATGTTGCCCAACACACCGCAGACGCATGCAGGACCTCGTCCAAGGATAATGATGTACCATCATAAACCTCCAACACGTGTTGCGCTGCCGAAGGCTCTCTTTCTTCGTGTTGGTTGATCTCCGAAGAAACTGAATTTTCCGCGGGAAAACAACCCAGCAGCAACGTGTTTGTTGCAGTGCAAAGTGCTAATAAAAATTATAATCCAGTAATTGAATTTTATGCAATCGATTCGGTATCGGTGTGAAGCTGTGGTGTAGAGGAGCAGTCATAGTTGTGGGTATAAAAGTTCAACGGTTTCATGCAGGAGCCCACATTATCTTTTTAGACCCGGTGACGAGCGTGGCTCGAAAAAGAGCCTTCCGGCGATTGATTGACGTCAGCGGGTTCCAAAATTGAGTTCAAAATGTTGAAAAACATGAAAAACAGTCTCAGCTTTGCTATTAATTGACGAGTATAAATAGATGCGAATTCAGGGCTGATTAAATTCCTTTTAAAACATCAAACTTCCGACGAACTGTCTCATTCCGAATAAAGAAAACATCGCTTCTATTGTTATGTTTTTTCATGTTCAAACTTTCTATGGCCAGTTTGTCAGTATTTTAAAGTATAGTAATATTTAAAATTTATTCTAAACTCTACAAACACTGCAAAACAAACAGAGCATCCTTGAAGGACTTGGTTAAGGGCTAAATTTTGAATCTACAACAAGGCACTTGTGAACGAAACTTCTGATTGAAATGGTGTGTTTAAACGGTTGAAAGTATTGATGAAGACTGTTAAAAAAATAAAAGAATAAATATTCTAAAAATATTTCACTTTTTATGACAAAACAAAAAACAAAAAAAAATAGTTTGTTTTTTTTTCATGGTGTTAGGCTATTTGGCGAAATATTTTCGAAAATTATTTTTGACAAACTGTACTCATTACGACCGAGCCACGTAACCCAGTGGTAACGCTTCCGCCTCGTAAGCGGTAGATCGGGGTTTAAATCCCGGCTCGGACCAACAAAACTGGTGATCTTTTCCCTTCTGGATTCGATTGCTTTGTAAAGGGAAGGTAGTGTATCGTCACAAACTGGACCTTATCATGACACCTTAGGGAGGCGACCTATGGAATGTTAACATTAACCTTAACATGTTAACATTAAGTTGATTAATAAACTGTCACTGAATCCGCTTTGTAAATGCCGGCCCCGATACTCTTCACGGCTGTTCCCATCAGGAACAGGGAGAGATTTACTTTTTTTTACTCATTAATTTCAGATAAATTCAAAAATTTCTAAATCTATCAATTTTAGATAGTTGAAATTACGAATTAATTTTTTTTTGCTTATTTTATTTAAATTTAATTTAACTGCATAATTTAGGAAAAGTATATGAAATTTACTTATACAAACACAAAACTCTTTCATGAACTTTAATCAAATGCGCAACCCAAAAGAAACTATTTTTTTGTTGATCAATTTCTCTACTATCATGTATTCTTTCAATGTTATTTTTATTTATTTTAAGTTACCATTTTTTTTGGCTTTTCATTATATTAGATTATACTATAGAGGACCATTCATAAACTAAGTGGGCACATTTTTAAAAATCTTAGACCCATTATCATCCGCTTACAATGCGAACAGCGTAACCATTCATGTAGGTCAGAATTTCTCTAATATTATAAATATTAAAAAGGCCGTTGCAAATATTTTTTTAAAGTTTATGTCACTCTTTTTAGATGTTGGACTTAAAAAAAATCTGCTCATATTTGAAACAATGGAAAATCTTCAAAATATTTCAACCATCAAGAATAGTTTTTATAGAATGGAACATCTGTTTTATTTGGTACAAGAATTTTTTTACAGAACTGCGTGTTTGAAAGAATGGAAAAAACTCATGTTTGTTATAAAAAAAAATCGAAAAACTATGAGAAAAACTGTAATTGGCCAAAAAGTTAATTCCATCCATGTAATTACCTAACTTTTGACCTATAGGAGTATGGATGTTGGAGGCTGTTGCAAAAAGATACTAAGGTTGAAAAATAACAATTTTTAACAGAAAATTGAAAAAGCTGTGAGAATAAGTCAAACAAATCCTGGAAGACCTTTCGAATGAAACTAAGAGAGTTGGCATTGATGAAGTTTTACAGAAATGCGAGCAATTTTAAGATTTATTTTATGTTTTTTTTTACCTCATATTTCAAAGCCCGTTTTACCCCACTTCCCTTTGTCGTAGGGGGCTCATATTTGGCATGAGTTCATCTCATGTACATACAAATAAACACTGAAAGTTTCATACAAAAACTGCCTCTTAAAAGAACTGCTCATGTTTGAATTAATGGAAAATCTTTTTCTATAGAAAAAAAAAAGATTTCAAAATCCAGATGAACTTTTTTTTAAAGAACGGAAAACTCATATAAAAATAACATTATTTTGTTTTACTTTTTCAACATTTGATCTTTTGTTTTTCTGGCCTTTTGTCCATTCAACCTTTGTCCACTTTTGACCTTTGATCCACTTGACCTTTTGACCATTCTACCATTTGTCCTTCGACCTTATGTTTTTCGACCTTTCTCGCGCATCCTTTTGATTTATTACAAAAATTGCTTTGAAATACTTCATTGCGATTTTAATGCTTATGGTTTAAGTTTGCCTAAACAAGTGTAAAAAGCAATGGAAAATCGAAAACTTGTATGGAGAAATATAAAAGACTGCAGCTAGGCAACAGTGATTGGAATTTGTATAATAGGCCTGAAACTACTAGAAAAATATAAACTAAACATGATCAAATTCATCCATCTTTTCTATAACAAAAATTGTTCATACAAATGTCGAAAAAAACTGTAGAAAAAATCGACATTCAGCAGTTAATAGTTTCAAAAAAATAATAATTCTTTTCAATGTAATATTTTGTTTCAATTAGATGTCGCTTATTTTTGATTAAAAAAGAGCTGGCTTAACGGACTTTTTGACTGCCATAAATTATAGAATTTTAAGAAAATAAAAAAGATTCTGCATTTAAAGGCTCAATCCTAGAACGATTTGATTGTACATAATTTTAAATTTTGTAAGAGAAATTATTTCATCTTTTCCCTTCGTCGAATAATTATACCCAGAGAATACTTGTCCCCATAAAATGATAAAAGCTCTCTCCAGTGAAACCCGTTTCTGATAAAAGCCCTCCCTTTCTACTTTCAACTTTTCCTCTCACGCACTCTGTGATAAAAGCTCTCCTCGAACGGAAAGCTTCCCACTTCGGATAGGGCCGCCTTTTTTATCGAACCGCTACGCATGGAAAGCGTAACACTTTCGCGAATCATTTCGTTCCTGATAAGTAGTGTGTTGTGTTTGTATATTTAACGAAACAATCAGAGTATTTACAAACAAGTGCGTGTTCGTTACGAGTAAAACATCGAATTAAAAGCTATTCACTATATGTCAGTATTGGGGATATTAGGGTGTGTATAATTTTATTATACAGCAAACGGTGAGTTTAAAGTCTTTGTTTGGAACAAAATTTCAGTTCTTTTCTGCATTTTTTTCCTTCTTCCACTTCCTCTGGATGGCCTTCCTTTGAGATGTTTCCCCCGTTCAGTGCTCCAGACCCAATCTTGAGCAGCTTCTCCCGTGCCGCAATCTTCGCAAAACCAGCTTAAAAACAACTAACAGCGTTAAAGTAACACTTCCAGTAACGGCCCTTTTTCGTCTTGTCCTCGGTGCCCCTCGTGTGGATGTCCATCTAAAAGGCAAACAGGAGCCCCCGTTAGTAACGCCTTTGGGTTCACGCCGGAAAAGGGTTTTTACTTGACCACACCAATTAGGAGAAAGAAACGATTTTTGGTTTTAGATTGTGTTTACCATTTCGTCCAGCAGCTCCTTGCGGCCCTCGAGCTCGTCCAGCTCATCGGGTATCACGTTGGCCGTCTCGTCCGAGTCCCCGGCCTCTGCCTCTGGAAGAAAGCACACAAACTTTGATCTCACGAGTGTCACGTTTGGAAAGTTTGCAAAGAATGGTCAGGGCATTTTCAGCTATAATCTAACTTATCTGTGTTTTAAATAAAAAATGACCCTTCTGGTTTAATGCAGATTCATAAAGTACATTAAATTTTTCATAAAATAATAGACAATGACGGAGGAGCGGTACGACCCTTTGATTTTTCAACCTGCGAAAAAATACGTGTTTTTCAATCATTTGCAGCCTAAAACTGTGATGATTTGGACGTCCGATTTGATAGCATACTCAGCATTCCGAGCATGAGCATGAGCATGAGAGACCACCCATGGTTGTCCTTCTCCGTTGCTGAACAGGACCGTAATATCCTATCAACACAACCGGTCATACGCTTCAACGATCAAATAATGTTTCCCTTATCAACAGCATGCATGAATGCGCTGAAAAGATAAAACATCACGATCATCAAAACTAGAGCCGTTGCTAATAGGAAACAGTCGTTGGCCACCAACGGCGCCCGCCATGTCAGTTTGTAGATCTCGAGGGGATGGGACGGGAATGTTAGTTAGCACAGGCTGCTACCAACTTCGGATAGCATACTCAGCATTCCGAAAAAAAAACGTATTTTTCATCGAAAAAGATAAAAAATAGTTTAAAACCTCGGACCTTGATTCACATTTATTGAAAATCAAGTTCGTTTCCAAGGATACTAGATGACATAAAAAAGCAGCTTCTTATTTTTTTTAACTTTCATTTTTTAAAGGATCGAAATGGATAAAAATTAACATTTTTGTGCATGTTTCTTTGATTTAAGGGGTCCCGAGCAAAAATTTACGGCCAAAAAATTCACTAAAAGTAAAAGTATCTATTTAATATGTTAAACTGCCTTACCTAAAGCGTTCTCAGTCTCAGATGGTAGTCTCAGATGTCCCGTACAAGCTGCAGGTCGAACCGAGTTGATATCTGGATGGAACACTTTTTTATTTGAGTTTGAAAATTATGCTATTTTTTCACTAAAATGCCAATAACTCTCTTTAGATTTAACCAATTGGGGTGCTTCTCCCTGCATTTTGCTGCATTTTTTAAGCCCTTTCAGATGCATTTTGAAATTAAATGGAATTTTGCCTAAGTTATAGCCTTTTTATGATTTTTGACGTTTTTGAACCTTCAAACTGTCCCGATTTGCCCCATTTGGACTCGCCTGCCTGCGCGAGTTTTCGTTACTCAACTGTAATGTAATTTGTATGAGACATATCATTTTATAGGAAATTTACTTACAGACAAATTTCTGTGATTTAATGTACTTTTCGAATCTACAATAACCCAGCAGGGTTTTTTTTTCATTTAGAACATAGATTTTATTTTAAAATTTCATGTTTTATGTTGGTTATTTTTCAGAGTGTAACAATTTTGAACAAAGTTGTAAAATTGTGGATTAATAACGCGAATCACGTATTTATTATTACCGTAAACTGGGGTGACTTTGATAGCCCGGGGTGACATTGATAGAAATTTGATTTGGTCACTAATTTTGATACATCCAATGAATGTAACAGTCACATTTTTGCATATATGTTCGATAATAATCCATCCCTTAATGCTTACATACTCAAAATTCTCAAAAATGATTAGATATTAATTTGACGGACATTTAAAAAACCTATCAAAGTCACCCCGGGCTATCAAAGTCACCCCAGTTTACGGTATATGACTTTTCAGTAAAATAATGGTTTACTGAATAAAATCCTTTTTTTCTATTGACTAAAAAAAATATTCCCAAAGTACGTATTTTTTATCTAAATATATTTTATGTTTTATGAGACTAAAAAACACATCTTTTGAGCCATAGTTCATGATGGTTTTGCATTTTAGATCAAATTATAAAACTACAAGTTAATTAGGTGACAGAGAAATTCGTACTTTTGGTAACGATTATCCCATTCCTTGCAAAGTTATGGAAATCGCCATTAATCAATGATTGCCAACTAGGACGTCAATGACTGTTGCACAAAAATGTACAAACTTTGAAGCACAATTGATTTAAATCAAAAATTCCTTCAGTGGCTTCAAGAAGGCAATAACCGGCACATGCTGATTCATTTTGGTCGAGAATTTCGTTAAATTGTACTCAATACAGAGAATTTTACAGTGATGATCAATTATCTTCGAAAATGATCAACAGCTTCACCTTAAGAATGATTTAGAATATAAATTTGAAGGTAAATGAAAAAATTAAAAAAATCAATAATTTCAGATTTAATAGACATTCAAACAGATTACTTTTGCATTACAGAACCAACCTTGACCACTCCTTTCGCGTTATAATCTTTTTACTCCCACCTTACTGCTCCTAAACTTACCGGCATAGTAGTTCTTCATCAGTTGCTCTGTTTTGCTGGCGGCCGGGGGCAGATGGTGCTGCTTGACCATTCCGGTCGCAACCGGGTGGCCACCGTACTTGGCGTCGCGGTACACCTTGTTGATGGGCCGACCCGTGCCCTCGTCACCTTCACCCTTTTCCAGCGCGTGATGCAGGGCCACCATCAGGCGGTCCAGCAGCATGGCCGCACGCTTCGGCACCACCATCTGGGGAAAGGAGTTTAGAGGAGGGGCAAAATGACAAAAGTTAACGACACTTTAAATGCTGTTTGATTGGAAAAAGTTCTTCAGAACAAAATAAATCCTGATTGATTTGTTTTTGCATTGTAAGCAAAAACATGTAGTTATTCCAAGTTTTAACAATTTTTTATGAAATTTCGTTGTTACACTTCCCTTTTAATGCTTTATATATACATACTCTGTTTTTGTTATAGTTTCCATAGTTTTCTATTTAGGGTTGTCGATTAAATGCTTAATTTTTCAATCTTCAGTTTTAACAGTAAATACCATAACTTTAACAGTACATTATAATTATTCTAATTTAAACCTAACATGAAGCTTTACAAGCAAGTAGAGTTATCAAAGCTCTTAATCGTAGTTTCTCCATTTTTATGAGATTTTACACTTTAACCGGCTACATTAGAGGTCATACTACGACATGTCCTTGAAATTGAATATCACTGCTCATGGTTCACCATTAATCTTGCCTCGCCGTCGTGGCAGGCATTTTTCCGGGTACGATCGTTATGACAGCAGCATTAATAAAATCGCAATGAAGAAGGCCCACGAGTTTCCACTTGCACATCCTTCCGTCAAATCCTCTCAAATTCAGTTTACATCGTGGTCTTGTGACACTAACGTCTTTTATCTTTTCACGAACAACACGTGGTATCTTCTTTTGAAATGTCAACATTTCGGGGCCAAAAAGATGACTTTCGTGGACAAGCCTTTTGCGTTTGCTGATGGGAAAGACCATCCTCCACAGTGCCTGAGACTGAAGGAGTATTTGATTCAATCAAAGACCCACAAAAATTGGAAAAGCTCATTAGCATCACCCAGCGAGCGAGTGTCTAAATTTAACGACACGTGTTTTTGTTACTTGAAGGTTGTTCAATTTTCGATACATTCTGGATTTGTAGGATTTCTATAAAAAAAAAATAGGTACAAAAAAGTATGAGTTTTACTCTTTTTCTGTTCAGAACCCTTCTGACTTCAAACGGATTTTTCTTATATAAACGATACTTATATTCCGTATAAATTCAAACTTATAAGAAAACTAGCTAAATTCACCTATGCGGTTGGTGCCTTCCTCACTCCTTTAAAAGATTCTCAAAGATCTTTACAATTCAAGATTAGTTGGAAAGGTCTTCCGATGGATGGATCCGGACATAGTCTACATACAAATTGGTGAGATCCGGCTTCAAAAAAGTATAAAATATCACTTAAGTGATCATAACTTGAGACAGGGTTGCCAGATCTTCAATGGTTAGGACTCATTGGAAAAGGTCTTTTAATCTTCCATCATGGTGATATTTGGTACGATTTCAGGTCATTTATCTAACATCCGGATATTTGCGAAAACACATTTTTATACATAACTTTTGAACTACTTATCGAAACTTACATTTTGTTGAAACTCGATCTATGGGACCCTAAACTGAGTCATATGCAACCAATTTGGTCTAAATCTGTTCAGTCAGTGCTGAGAAAACTGAGTGACAATTTTGGTAACACACAGACAGATAGACATTTGTTCAGTTTTCGATTCTGAGTCGATAGGTATACATGAAGGTGGGTCTACGATCTTTATGTGAAAAGTTCATTTTTAGAGCAGGATTATAGCATTCCTTCCCGCCCGTGTGGATCAATCGGACCGCGCACTGGACTCACAATCCAGAGGTCGACGGTTCGAATCCCGCGGCGGGCGCTCTAAAATTCTTTGTGTAAATATGGGTATTCGGCGCCGTCGCTCCGTGCCATACTTTCATACACTTAGGAGCCCAGGGCGGCGAAGTCCTTGTAGATAAAAGGAAGACACTAGTGGTTGGTACTAGCAATGGTGGCCGACAGCTATAAAGTCAACTTCGTTTATAGCATTCCTTCAGTGAGGAAGGCAAAACGTAAACTTACAAACTAAAATAAGCTTACACCAATAGTTTAACCGACTTGATCAGTATATCTTCAAAATCAAAAAAATGGAATTGTTTTTTAAAAATGTGTATCAACATAAATTTTTGAATAATAAGAAAATTGTTCAACATTAGCCAACAATTTGTATGACGTGTCACAAGAAAGCAAGATCATTTTGATGAGAAATTGGTTCATGTCACATGTGTGTTTTGCGATATCCGGGAAACGGAAGCGAATCTCCAAAGTCTGGTTAAAGCTTCTGGTGTTAAATATAATAAAACGGTATCATTAACTCATTTTCGATCAAAATGGACATTGTCACAAGATTTTAGGTAGTTGAATGTATCGTGAAAATTAAAAAAATAAATAAAAAAAAGCTTAAAAGAGCCAAATTTACATTTTCAATAAAAATATTTTTTTCTGATCAATTTTGAAGTGAGGGAGAGAAAAAAGATTACATAAAATTATTATTAACCTAACTGCAATCCTGCTATTTTACTTTTCTTACTTTGGTACCATTTGATGAATCCGAAAATAAAGTATGTTCTTTTATTTAAATCATTTTTATTAACTTCAATTAGATATTAAAATTTATTTCTATTTAAATATGGTAACGATTCTATTTTAATGTTTGTGTTCCTTTCAAATATAAGAGTTCAATTCAAAAGTTAAAAATTTAATTTAAAAATTTTTTTCACTCGACCCCAGTCAAGGTTGAGCAGGAGGAGTAGGCAGAAAAAATATAAACCAAGTTTCAAGCTAAATTTTCAAAATTCCAAATCAAATGCATCGCAAAATGCTTTGTACAGCTTTAGAGTTATGCTGCGCAAAATATGAGGAGCTCAACAAGATATATTTTTCTTAAAACTTTATTTTTTTCCAATCTGTGGACTCAAAATTCAAATTTGTTAAGGGCCTCCAAGTGCCCCATTTGATTTAATTTGCAATACATTGAACCATTTTAAAGGAAATAGCTAATTGCAGCAATAATATGTTTTGCCCTTAATTTTTCAAAATTGAGGTGCGAGAGAGTAACGAAAAACTACATTGGTGGTCTATTATAAAAATGGCAAAATTATCGAAATTTCACATGTATCAATGTTTAAAAATAAATCATATCTTTGGTCAACAACTTATATGGCAGTTTCATTGGCACATCTTTTTTGTTGAACAGATGCTCACAATAAAAAAAAATCATATTTAATTTAATACAATATAAAATAGTCAAGAACCTAAATATGATAAATTCTTCCGAAAACATTTTTTTTAATTTCATAATCATTTTACCACGAAACGAAACTATTGGCACTACGCCCCCCGGGGCATGGCCTTCCTCTAACGTGGGATTTCTGCTCCAGCGCCTCTGACGAGACAGGAGAAACCGGGACCGACGTTTTACTTCACCATCCGATAGAAGCTCAGTGGATAAGGCGGGAATCGAACCCGCGTCTCATAGCATCATCGGGATCGGCAGCCGAAGCCGCTACCCCTGCGCCACGAGACTCATTTTACCACACCTTTTGTAAATCACCACATTTAAAAAAATATATTCAAAAAAAAATTGAGGTTGATGTGATTTAATGCAACTACTGTTATTTTTTATTTTATTCGTATAGAACACAATCTTAAGTATCGTCAGTGCAGTGAGGTATTGAGTCACAAATTGGTCACAAATATTTTTTATGGATTTTGAAATTTCTGTGGTTAATTCTCAATTAAACTTTATCCTGTATAATGGTGGACATCAACCAAAGCATTTTGCACCAACATTTTTGTTAAACACATTTTAGTATCTTCAAAACTACGGGAACTTTCGATATAATATTTCTTAAGAAAACTTTGCTGTAAAAATCACGCTCCTAGAACAAATCCTGTCATTTTGGCAGTTGAGGTAGGTTTTTTGCCAAAATTGACCTCTTGAAAAATTAACCTTTTATCTTATACCTATATATTATTTTAAACACTCGAATAATATATAAATCTTTTAACTTCTCCACTTCCAACATTGTAGCATGTCAATACATTGCCCTCGAACAAGTAACACTGTTAAATGACTTATTTTGACCCTATCTTTATGTTTGAGCATCAATAATTCTACCCAATGTCACCCTCTTTAAGAGGGTGAATTTTCAAATGATTGGTATTTAAGTTATAGTTCTTCAAATTCCACCATATTTCGGAAAATTGTTGGAAAACAATCTCAGATAAATCCTACGTACGCTAAAGTTTTTTGATGCCATTTAAATTGTTTTTGTTATTTCGAAATTACTAGAGGTTCATCGTTTTTAAAATGAATTCTATTAACAAGATTGCTGGCTAACTGTCGTTTGGATCAAGAATTAACTAAGCTGAAGTTCAATTTCTACATTTTGAAAAGAAGTCATAAAACTACGTCGCATTATTTAAATTGCTAAGTAAAACGAGAATCCATAAAATTATGTTATTGAATTTTGAGTACAACAGTTTACAACAAAAAGATAATGTGAGCATACCAATTTACTTTGAAATGTTCAGTTTCCCTTTTTAAAATATGTTTATATAACTCGTGAGTATCATTGAACGCACACCTTTCTACTAATTCCTGTTCAACCTACCGGATAGTCATCGTACTGCACTTCCAGCGCCTTGGGCACCTCCAGCGATCGTCCGTTTGGCCCTGGCGAGTTCCCTCGAGTATTTCCGTTGACGGCCTTGGCCAGCACCACTTCCGACTGTAGCAACAACACCACCACCATCCACAGGGTTATTTGCAGTACGGCTCGCTTCATGATCGCCTCGACCAGTCTTCAAATCACTGTCCCAAAGGTTTAAAAGGTAGTCCTCCTGCCTCAAACTCTCACAGCACAATTTTGTTTACCACCGGTATGAATTTTTAACCAACTGCATTCATCATCGTCGTCGTCGTCACTGGCGCGCGGAGGTGTCCTCCCGGGAAATTCCGAAACGGTCAATCAATTGCCCAGATTGCGGCGCCGATAACTGTCGCTCACACACTCGCTTCAAGAATATCCTTTGCTTCTTGGCCACACGAACCACCTTTGAACACGCCGGAAACTGCAGTCTTTCTAAACGGTTGCGACGAACTTCCACGCTCTTTTATAGAGTGTGATTGTGCGGGAAAAACACAATTTGCGCCCCGTTCCGCGGGTATCGAGGTACAAGGGGTGAACATTGTGGGTTGGGGGTTGAGTGGAAATGGCAACAAGTGTCGTGTGAGTTGTTTCCCAACAGCGAGCAAATGTAGTTTTGGGTGAAGATAGTACACGTTACAATTATTTTATTACAATTATTATAAAATTGTAATAAACAAAACTGTAAAACAAATTTTCACAAAAATGAAGGACAACTTGTTGTTAATGTTATATCGTTTAGCAGAACCACGAAATTATCAGTTTTGGAATTACAGTTCAGACTCAATTATGCGAAGCCTGCATTATCCAAATTTCGATTATACGAAGGTGTGTATGGGACTTCGGATAACACCGACCAATAAAATTTCTGCGCAGGTTCAACTCCAAGGGAGAAAACTTTGGAGAAAAACCATTCGGCAATGTCTCAATATTTTTGAAAAAATCAAAGTGCACGTGTTTCTGGGGAACCCAAACTTCATGCTTTCCCTCAAGTTGAGACTGCGTAGTAATTTTTGTAATCGAATCATGACTCTGCGACTTTTAGTCACTTTAGAATAGTTTAGGGGTCGATTTTTTTTTACATTGAGTGTCAATTTGAATTAATGAATGTTTTTATAAAGTTTTCAATAAAATATAATGTTTTCAAGCAATTAAGCTTTTTTACGATTGTTTCAGCTACGATTAGCTAAACTATCAATAAATAAAGTTTCAAAAATTTCTTTCTTTGGAATTATGCCTTAACTTCCCAAAACTGAAAAATTCCAATTTGCTGAAAAGAAATATGACAGTCACATTCAAGATCACATTTTATTTGATTGACAATATAGCACATTTGTCGTTTAGAATGTGTAGCGTTTGCGGATATTTTGTCATATTATTCTGATATTTTTTTTTTTTAATCTAACAAAAATTTATACAGCTCAAACGTTACTTATAATTTTATCGACGAGACTTCTGTAAATTTGTTAAAACAATATAGCGAATAATTTTATTTTCAGTACATATTTTGTGGCCAGATTTTCATTTTACTTAATCAGATGGAAACAAAGTTTTTCATCTTTATTTAAAACAGTTTTTAATGTAGCGTGAAATTCAGGTATTTTGAGATTGGCATGACGTGAAATATGAATTTGTTTGCCGTGAAAAATCACTTACTCTATATTTATCACCCAAAAAGCACTCAAATAAAGAATGCCGATATCTCACGAATGCTAATCCAAATCTCAAAGTCAACATATTTAAAATACATGAAATTATTTGACCTTATCGATAAATTCGAACTGAAGTAAAAAAAATGACAGAACATTTTTTTCCAAAAAAACACACAAAAGTTTTTTGTCCCTAAACACATCAAAAAATAATTTGAAAAATGTTAGTCGTAATATTTTGAATTTTTATTAGATCAAGACTAACATTTTAAATGGGCGTAATAAAATTGTTTGTCTTGATTTAAAAAAAAAATAAAATATTTTTTTCGAAAGGATTGGAAAATTTCACGAATGTTTCATGTTTTAACATTGAAAATCGGACCATTAGTTGCTGAGATATCGACATTAGAAAATGGTGGGTTGTTTGGGTGAGACTTAGAAAACTTAAATTTTCCTGTTTCTTTTTCTTTGAGCCGCTGTATCTCAGCAACCAGAGGTCCAATCTTCAATGTCTCTAGGACAATTTTATAGCAAATTTTCTGAACTTTTCAAAAAAAAAATTTTTGGAAATGGTCACTCATGGTCCCTTTTTTTGAAAATCGAAAAACTGCAAATATTTGGCTAAAATCAAACTTTAGGTGGCTACATCTTGAAAACAGAGCCTTTTATCAAAAAATCTGTAAAGTACTTTTCGATTACAAATTCAATTTTACATTAAAAATTACGTCAAATTTGTTTTAGCGTGAAATTTCGATTTTTTCCAAAAATCACTACTTTTTCAAAAAATCATAACTTGGCGGCAGATTTTTTTACCTATGGCTCAAAAATTGCGGGATTTTGTCCCCTAAAACATATAAAAAAATCTCGAAAATCCAAAAATACGTATTTTGGAAAATTGAGCTTTTGTAAAAAAAAAGTTTATTTAAAAATCTGCCAATTTTTTTTCCGTGTACCTATTTTTTTCTCAATAGTCCTCAACAATACCTACAACTTTGTCGGAGACACCAGATTGATCAGAAAAATCACTCAAAAGTTACAGCTGTTTGAATATTTACGTACCATTTTTGTATGGACAGCAGCCAAAATTGTATGGAGACTTGTATGGGTGAACCAATGACACAAAATAGATAATTTGGTCATAAGGAAGGCCCCCACAAAGTTTGAGCCAAATCAAAAAATACAAAAAATAAAAATGGTCGAAATCGGCCGATTTCGTAGAGAATTGCTCATAAGGTTAATTTTATTTTGATAGGGTTGTTAGATTTCAATCTTTTGTACTCATTGGTCATCGTTTCATCTTTCTTCCGTTAGGTGAGGGAGGCGAAAATAGTTACAGTGGACTCTCTCGTTGTCGATATTGAAGGGACCGTCGAGAACGGGAGTTATCAAATTATAGAACGAAAAATCAAAGCAATCTATTTGAAGGGACTGAAAATTTTATTGACAGCTGGAGCAATATTGATATCGAGAAGATCCACAGCCAGAGATTCCACTGTATATTGATTTTGGGATTTTTTTTTTGTGAAAAAAAAAAGATTTTAAAAATCGGCAAAAATTTGTTACATTTCATTTAAATGGCTTTTTTGGCCAAATCAAAAAATAGAAAAAATATTTTAGTTCAAAGCCTCAGAAAGGTGTTTTAGTAACATTTTCCTGGCACGAAGCAGTTTGCACCAATGCATCATCCTTGTAATAAAATTGATGACAATTTCTTGGCACAATAGTTTTGCGCTGTTTGATGTGCGTTACATTTACGATGGAATTTATTTGAGAACATGATTATCACTGTTGATGCTGCAGCACTCTGTAATCCGTACGTCACATTCATCGTTGCAATGACTAAAAGGACACGTGGAAAAATATGGTCGCAGAAATGTGACTGTGTTGGGAGAGCACATAGAACAATCATCTAAATTCCTAGAACAGCGGTAAAGATCTTGACTTGATTGAAGAAAAGGGCAACATAAATTATATTTATTATCGGTTTTTTTGTTGAAAGAAAGAAAGCCTTGAGCCTTGAAAGATTTGACTTTAAAAATTAAAAATTAATGTTTAATGGAAAAATTCTCAAAATGGTCCACTCAATGAATCATGATTTCCTAGGAATCGATTAACCATTAAAACTGCTTCCCGTACAGAATGCTTCAACACCACCCACGCAAAACTGACCGGCAAAGTGTCCTGCCGCGTGGAATAAGCGTTTTGTTCTGTTGATGTCCTTGCGGGGGGCCGGAACCAGCTTGGAGCGCGCTTTAACCACCAGCTAAGGTTTGGCATGTGGAAGTATACTGCTGATGATTTTTCTGTTTTGATTCCGAACATCGAATGTGCATTTCGATTACTAGCAGTTTTTTTTCTGTCGTTTGTCACATTTATTTTTGGTTCAGGAGAAATGCTTTCATTAGATTGAGTCGGCATTATTTGTTCAGACAACCTTTGGCAGGAATTTGGAACGGTGAAGGCCTACATAACTCAAATGGAACTGAACAAAGTGTCCGATAATTACGAACTCAACTTGACATTGACTTACTTTTCGCGCGTTTGGTGAAACATTTTTGGCAGTGCCAAGAAAGCAATTAAACGGTTCCGATGATTAACGGAAGTGATTCGTACTGATGATGTTACATGGAAACCCAAAATATGACCAAAACTCAATTTTTTTACACTTTGGCTCAATTCAGATTCAGCGGGCAAAATTACATGGAAAAACATATAATTGGAATTTTTTTGAAATTTCGTTAGGGTGGTTTTCCCTTGAAAATTAGACTTTATCAAATGAAGATATCTCGAGTTTAAAGAAAAACACCACTGAGATTTTTCCAGCCCTTCTCTTTCAAATGCAACCTGGTGTTTAAAATTTGGCTCTCACCATTTCGAGATATTTAGGTTTTAATTTTGCATCTATTTTACATGACGATAACTTTTGACCCTTAGGTTCAAATTGACCTGTCAAAAAATAAAAATGTTTGTTTTTTAGAGTGCCCCGAATATCATTTTCTCTAAAACTTAACCCTTAATTGCCACGTTCAAAAAGCTGATTTTTGAAGGTTGCTCAGATACTTTCTATAAATTTGGTCGTAGAAGGCGTAGATTACGAGATAAAATATTGGTGTCTTGGACAAAGTTGCTTGGATTGGCAAGCTCAACATTTTTTTAGAAGACAAAAAAAACCCAAAAATATTTCTGAAGAGTTAGATTTCCAAAATCACCTTAATAGTGAACCACCCTAGTTTTCAACCAAACCAAAAGTTGCCCCTTTACATTTCCAACAACTTCTCGGAAGACACCAAAGCTCCAAAACTTCACCATTTTTCGAAAAATCCATTTCCACTCAATTTTGCGATCTGTGCATTGGTGAGCCCGTACAAGGCTCCATACAATTTTGCCAGCTGCCCATGCAAAAATGTTCGAAAATTTGTACTTTTGAAGGAATTTTCTTATCGATTTGGTGTCTTCGGCAAAATTGTAGGTTTTTAAGAGGACTATTCAGAAATGTAGAAACATTCTAGATAAGGTACTTTTTCAAAACCACCAATGCACCATGGGTTTCCTATGTACATTGGACCTTTTGAAAAAGTAAGCGAGAATTAAACATTTGTGAAATTTTATGGTCCATTCGAAAAAAATAACTTAAAAATTTTGGAATCAAGACTAACATTTCAAAAAAGCCAAACATGCAATATTACGCCCATTTGAATAGTCTTGATTCCAAATTTTAAATTATTTTTTTCGAAAAGATCATAAATTTTTTTTTTTTTTAGATTGAAAATTGGACCATTTGGACCAATTGGATCAATTTTCACAAATGTTTCATTTTTTAACATTGAAAACTGGACCATTAGTTGCTGAGATGGCATTAGAAAATGTGGGAATAATGGGATAAGACTTTAAAAACTTAAATTTTCTTGTTTTTTTTTTCATTTATTCGTTGGATTTCTGCAACTAGAGGTCCAATCTTCAATGTCTCGTAGACAATTTTATTTAAAATATTAGAAAAATGGATAATATTTCCAAAAAAGTCGAAAAAATTAATTTTTCAGTTAACTTTAAGTGGCTATATCTTTAATATGGTGCATTTTTTCAAAAAACTGTAATGTACTTTTTGCAAATCCGTCGTGAAATTATTTACTTTTCCTGTCATTCTTGAACGACGAAATAGCCTACTTTTCTGTACCAAAAATAACAGAATCGAATAGCAACACTTTTCAAAATAAATGCTGAAAAGTTCTACTTTTCAGCACTGAAATGGGTGCTGAAAAGTTGAACTTTTCAGCACTT
This sequence comes from Culex quinquefasciatus, assembly GCF_015732765.1. Classification (NCBI taxonomy): domain Eukaryota; kingdom Metazoa; phylum Arthropoda; class Insecta; order Diptera; family Culicidae; genus Culex; species Culex quinquefasciatus. The sequence continues at coordinate 141,002,095 of NC_051862.1, read as the reverse complement.
GTTTTGAAAAGTAACACTTTTCAACATATTTTTGATTTAAACGATTTATTGACAAAATACATGGAAATTTGACTTAACATTTCAATCAATGGGTGTTTTCGGAATTGCAAAAAATGTTGTATGGAACTCGTTGCAAAACTTGATTTTTTCAGCACTCGTCGTATTTATCCAACTCGGTGAACCTCGTTGGATAAATGTACGACTCGTGTTGAAAAAATCATCTTTTTGCAACTTGTTGCATAAACTACTATTTCGATTGCAATTTTAGTTTTAACATTTAAGGTCGTAGAAGGTGTCCTTCACTTTTGGAACAATGACTGTCAATGATGGTTCTGAATACAGAGTACAGAAATACAGTCGACTCTCTGGCTGTCGATCTTCTCGATATCAATATTGCCCCATGTGCCGATGAATTTCTCAGTCCATTCGACCTGCATTAGAGTGTAACAAAAATGACTTTTTGGCGGGCATTCAAGGGTTTGTTCCGGTGGGTTTACTAAGCCCAAATCCAAAATATGAGCTTGATTGGACGTAACAGGAGCTGGCGCTCCGCCCTTCAATTTTAAATGGGATTTAACCCGTAAAAACTGATTTTTTCAAAAATGTCACTTTTTGAGGCATTTTGGCCACTGAAGCGTTTATTTTCAACATCATTGGCGTGTAGGCCAGATCCTTGCGCATCTTTTTGTATATATAACATTGAAATTTGGAGCACCCTAGAGCTCGGTACAGACCTTCAAAGTCTGGCATTTTTTCGAAAAATCGGCCCCAGCAAAATCAAATGGCGTCTAGGGCGTCGCGAGGCGCGACGCATATCTTTTTTGCCGGGACCGATTTTTCGGAAAATTGCCAAACTTTGAAGGTCTGTACCGAGCTCTAGGGTGCTCCAAATTTCAATGTTATATATACCAAAAGATGCGCAAGAATCTGGCCTACACGCCAATGATGTTGAAAATAAACGCTTCAGTGGCCAAAATGCCTCAAAAAGTGACATTTTTGAAAAAATCTGTTTTTACGGGTTATATCCCATTTAAAATTGAAGGGCGGAGCGCCAGCTCCTGTTACGTCCAATCAAGCTCATATTTTGGATTTGGGCTTAGTATGCCCACCGGAACAAACCCTTGAATGCCCGCCAAAAAGTCATTTTTGTTACATCCTAACCTGCATACTTCGGTTCTCTTTATTCCTCGATATTTTCTCTTGCTTGAAGAATCTCTTCCTCGACGGTCCCTTAAATTCTATTTGCTTTAAATATCTATTTAGGTTGTCAATAATTTCACTTTCTCATGGCTTGCATAGACACTTTTCTTTGGGAAACGAAGCTTTCAAGGGTGTTTGACATTTATTTGTTTTTATTTGCTGAACGTTGCCATGATTCTTTCCCATAGCTGGTTAGCAAGAAAAAACTAATTTCAATCGAGTCTTCATTTTGCATCGTTCTGTAAACTGATGATTCTCTTCCTCGACGGTCCCTTGGATATTGACAACCAGAGAGTCGACTGTAGTTAATTGCAATGAAAAACGTTACTTAATCCACCTATAGGTGGTTTGTGCCTTCCTCGCATATTTTTATCAAAATATCTGAGATCCGGCCTCAAAAAGGTTTATTAAAAACACTAAAGTCCTTATAGCAATTGATAGGGTTGTCAGATCTTCAATCTTTTGGGCTTGTTGGAAAGGTCTTCTGATTACCTATCCAACGATGGGTCGCATGACAGATCCGGACAACTTTTTCATCAATGTATTTGAGATCCGGCCTCAAAAAGTGTATAAATAACACTTAAGTGCTCATAACTTTTGATGGGGTTGTCAGATTTTCAATCTTTTGAACGCATTGTAAAGGTCTTTCAAATACCTTCCTAACAATATATAGCATGGCGGGCTTTCTTACAAAAACCACCCTTTTTTACAATATTTCTAACTATGGCCAAATCGTTTTTTTAGCATAACTTGTGAAGTACTTTTCTAAACTTCATAATATTAACTAGGGTCTTGTGGGACCCCAAGACGGATCGAATGAGACCAAAACGGTCCAAATCGGTTCAGCCAGTCCGGAGATAATCGTGTGCATATTTTTCGGTGCACGGACTTACAGACATACACACGCACAGACATTTGTTCAGAATTTGATTCTGAGTCGATAGGTATACGCGAAGGTGGGTCTACGAGGTCAAATAAAGAAGTTAATTTTTCGAGTGATTTTATAGCCTTTCCTCATTGAGGTGAGGAAGGCAAAAATAATCACGATATGTAAAATGCTTCTACGAACAGTACAAAGAAAACCATTTTTTGATTGAAACATTCTGAATCAAGATTTGAATGTTTTTCTAAAACAAACATGGCCGCCAACTGGCCGATCTAGAATGATGCCTTCCAGGGCCTTGAAAAAATTTGGTTGACTTAAATTCCAATTTTTTTTTTTCAAAAAAAAAAACTTTTTTTTCAAAAAATCATAACTTGGCCGCCCTAAAACCCTTCTCCTAACCAGGATTTCCAGGTTGCCAGATAAATCTGGGAATGCCAGATTTTTTAAGTGTCTACCAGAATAAAGATTCACCCTTCTCTGTGCCAGATATTTACAGATTTTGCCAGATTTTTCAATGTATACCCGTTTTGATTTTTTTTTTTTTTTTGATTAAAATGAACGAATATAAATCTGGAGTTTTTTTTGAAAAGGTCCTATAAACAAAATTTCAAATTTTTGCTTTTTGGGTGTTTTTAGAACCGCCTTGAATCAGGGGTATTCAAAAACACCCAAAAAGCGAAAAATGAAAATTTTGTTTATAGGACCTTTTCAAAAAAAACTCCAGAAATAAAAATGTGTATTTCTTAAATAAAATGCAAATTCAACATTTTTGAGGCCATAATATCAGTTATACCATCGGAGTTCTTAAAATTTTTGAATAAATTTATATCTTCCTTCCCCATCACCATTCAAATTTGTTAGATTTTCGTCTGCCAGAATTTTCCAGATTTTTAAAGATACTTTGCCAGATTTTTCAAATTTTGACCTGGTATCCCTGCTCCTAACGCGAAATACTCTAAAACGCCGTAGGTTATGCAACTTGCTCAACCTTCATGATAGCCCAACCGGCCACCTAGCGGCAAAAAGCACAATCACTTTCCATCATCACCCCCCGTTCCATATTTGACAGATCGCATTTGACAACGTCAAACCCGGATCGCTGCAACGAACAACACCGTTTCGCATCGCACCCTCAGCCATTTTTCTTCACTCCAACCTTCATCGTGTGAAATTTGTTCGCGGGTCGGTTTTTCGCTAAATTACCCACAAAAAGTGCATCAATTCGGGACGAAAGTGTTTGCGTTCGACAGTCGACGTCGCGCTTTACAAAAGTTGCTAGTTTTTGTGCCGGAAGTCGTGTTTTCCGTGGAGGAAAAGTGATTTTTTTCTGGGACTCGCCCAGGTGCCTCATTAAATTTGGCCGTGGAAGAAAGAAAAAAGACTGCCCGTAGTCGGAGAAACAGCAGCAGCAGCAAGTAGAAGAAGAAGCGCAAACCCCCCCGAAACTCGAGGATGGGTCGCAAGAAGAAGAAGGCGTCCAAGCCCTGGTGCTGGTAGGTTCTCGGGAGAACCCGGGTTTTTTTGTTCGTTCTCTTTTCTTGGGTTGTTTTGATCCCGCGGGGGGAGATTGTTACATAATCCGGTTCGGCTCAAACAACAACATTGCGGCAAAAATCAATCAAACTTTTAGGGCCCAGTGATTCTCAAGCGTTTTGCAATTGGCAAACAAATCCAGAGTTTTTTTTTTTCAAAGGGTCCTATAAACATATGAAAGACAATAGCTTACAGAACCTTTTCAAAAAAAAGAAAAACTAGAAATTCTTAGTTTTTTTTTTCATTTAGTTGAACAATATAGGGTACTTTAACCATTAGTGGACTCCCTAGTAGAGAAGACGAGCATTATTCACATTTTTTCAATATTTTAAGCACTATTTCATAACCCTTTGTACAAAACAATTAAATTAGAAGTCTTTCGAACAATTCTGACTATTTGTTTCAGCCATTTGAAAAAAAAACATGTTTTCTGTCAGTTATAGACACCCTTTTTCCAAGAGTGGACCCGGGTCCACTATAGGAAATCTGTTATTTTTATATC